>NW_009714493.1:0-1277 GCF_000703405.1 Apaloderma vittatum
ACATCAGCAGCATGGCCATTAAGAGCCTCACAGCCCCAGGTGCCAAAGCCCTTACGGTGGCTGCCTACATGCTGAACAACCTTGTGGAGGGCATCGACTTAAGGCCAAAACAGGTGAGTAGCCTGGAGGTGGCACAGCTGGTGCTCCAGCCCATCGAGGGACCGTTCCTCCCCCTGCCCTGTGCCTGGCCAGCACTGCCACCATCTTAACGCTGGCACACCACGATGGGAATGGAAGAAGCTCCCAGCGGCAGCTGGGGAAACGGCCACGCACGCCCTGCTGGCATCCCCACTCTCACCAGCATCTCCTCTGCAGGTGACAAACACTATGGAGGCCATCTATGGAACACTGCCCTCTGTTAAGTTGGTGGAGGCCCTCAACTGCCTGGAGAGGGCCCTGCTGATTCTGACGGGCAAATACCCCAGAGAGGTGGTAGCTGACCTCCTGCAGTTCTCCCCCAAATGCAGCCGGTATGGGGCCCACCAGCCTTTGGGGCTCCTCTCACACTGGGAGAGGGGCCCCAAGACCCTCCTGAGGGACTTCATCCTTCAGGATGTCCCCGCTGACAGAGCCCTGCGTCCCCACAGCCTCGCCGCATCCATGTGGAAGGTGATGGTCTCCGAGCCCCCGGCTGTGGAGAAGGTGCTGCAGGAGCTGGTCAGCCTGCTGATCAACATGTCGCGGTGCCCGAACTCATCCTCCCTCAAGAACAACCCGCGCCTCCTCTCCATGGCCGTGAGTTGCTGGACAAGGCCTCGCTGAGCTCTGGGGCTGCTCTCAGCTGCCTGGGGCCCGCACTGCCCTTCCCTGCCCACCCCAAGCCCTGACCTCCCAAGGGGCACAGGATGATCTCAGTGTCCAGGTGTTTTCTGCAGGCAGCCACCACAGTAAGCAAGATCCTGCTGCAGCACCACTTCCTGCAGGCGGCAGTGGCAAACTTCCCCCAGGTTTTCCTGGCGCTGCTTTTTCAAGTGGAGTTCACCACAAGGATGACATTACGGGAAGTGGAAGTCATGTGGTTGCAGCAGAAAGAGGAGCATCTCGGACTCGTCAGGTGCTCCACCCCTGCCCTCTCGTCCCTTCCAGCCCCTTGGAGCCAAGCCGGGGCTCCTGGTGGGAGCTGAGCATTTTTCCTTGTGCAGGGCTGCAGTGCAGGCCATGAGAGAGCTGCTCTGCCAGGCGGGCCTGGAGAGCCAGGCACTGGCCATCGAGGCACAGGGTGGCTGGGATGCCTTGCTCGGAGCCGAAAGACACTTGACGGGAGTGCAGATCGTGGC
>NW_009714493.1:1378-1838 GCF_000703405.1 Apaloderma vittatum
GACACCAAAGGGGTGCTCCTGCCTGGTTCAGGCCTGACGGTGGCTCTTTCCCCCCACCAGGGAGATGAAGAATATCCCCAGACCCCTGCGCTCCACCATGTTCTGCCGCCTGGCAGAACTCCTCAGTGACAAGCATCCAGCCTGGGAGGTGATCGCCATGGTCTTCTTCATCGAGGTGAGCCTGACAGCACCACTCCAAGCTCCCTCCAGCGCTTAGCTCTCCCATGCCCACCATGCGGAGGGAGCCGGGCCAGTGGCTGGGCTCCGCGTGGCAGCACCGTGGAAGAGCTGGTGAGCAACCGGTGCGGAGCACGGGGGCTCTCTCCAGTCCCAGCCACCCCCATCTGGGCTTGGTCTCGCTCCAGCGTCCTTGCCCTGAGCTGATGGTTGGAGCCTGCACCACACTATGCCAGCTCCCGCTGCATGTGTTTCAGATGCTGGAATGTGCCGTTTTTCCATG
>NW_009714493.1:2020-12064 GCF_000703405.1 Apaloderma vittatum
CAGAACTCGAGATGATCTGCTCCATGACCTTCCCTGGTACCGAGGTCAGACTGACAGGTCTATAGTTTCCTGGGTCTTCCTTTCTGCCTTTCTTGTGGATGGGTGTTAAATTTGCTACCTTCCAGTCCATTGGGACCTCCTCAGTCAGACTTCAGGTAAATAACAGAAAGTGGCTTGGCGAGCCTGTCTGCCAACTCTTTCAGCACCGTTGGGTGTAACCTGTCCGGCCCCATGGACTTGTATGCATCCAAGTGGCATAGCATGTCACTGACTACTTCCTCTTTGACTCTGATAATCTCATTCTGCTTCCCCTCCCTGTCTCCTAGCTTGTGAGGCTGGGTGTCCAGGTTAACAGCTAGTTCTACTGCTAAAGACTGAGGCAAAGTAGGCATTGAGCACCTCAGCCTTTTCCCCATCCTTGGTCACTATGTTTCCCTCTGCATCTAATAAAGGATGGAGGTTTTCCCTAGTCCTCCTTTTCTTGTTATTGAACAGAAAAAAATTTTATTAGCCTTAACAGCTGTAGCTAGGTTGAGCTCTAGCTGCAGTTTGTCTCTCCTAATTTTCTCCCTCCATAGCTTCACTACATCTTTATAGTCTTCATGAGAGACCTGCCCCCTCTTTCAAAGGTCATGGACTGTCCTTTTGTTCTTGAGGTCTAGCCAAAGGTCCCTATTTAGGCAGGCTGGACTCCTTCCCTGCTGACTCCTTTTTCAGCACTCAGGGACAGCCTGCTCCTGTGCCTTTAAGACTTCCCTCTTGAAGTATGTCCACCCTTCCTGGACTGTTATATCCTTCAGGGTAGCCTCCCAAGAAACTTTGTCAGTCGAGTCTCCTGAACAGGTCAAATCATACAAAACAGTTAAATATCAACCTGATGTAGTGCAGTCACTTTTTAACCAACATTTGAGCCTAATATATTTTCATAATCTTGCATTGGACACAAGGCATTAACAGGAGTAGTAATTGACCTTCAATGTATCACTTTTTGCTATAACTCATATCTGACTGGATAAATCATTTACTGAGGAGATGTGTCCACTGGAATCAAAGTTTCTTCTGAACTTTCTTTCATAAAGTCTTCATTATGGTCTATCAGAAACCCAATACTGCATAATCCCCTTGATTTTAAATCACTGGAATAAAACCAGACTTTAATTCCTCAAGATGTTATGGACAGACCTATGTACACTTGCCTGTATTCACTTTTTTAAAAAAACCACTATTCACAATAGCAAATGTAAGAATGCAGAAATAAGAAGTTTGTAAAAAAAGATGCACAAATAATAAAATAAACTTATAACAATTACCTATGGCCTATATATCCCTTGCAGAAGGCCTAAAAAAATTTATTGTCCTATTTTTAACTGAAGTTCATAAATATTGCCATAAGAAAAGCATTCAAAATCCCATAAATGCTTAAAATTTGATAGTCTGTCTTTGCCTTATGAGCGATAGTAGCTGGGCCACAGTAGATTTTTGATCAAATAAGAATTATTTGTTTTTAAATTCTTAAAGAAATTACATTTTTAAGTAATCTAACATAAATTGTGCCATAGTATAATAACTGGAATATTTTATACCTAGATGAATGTGGGGTTTTTTTAATATTTAAATGCCTATGGACATAATAGGCAAACGTGAAAGCAAAAAAGTGACATTGCAAGCTAAATACCTAATGAGATAAATATGTTTGTTTTCATTTTTGTTAAGAAATGCTTGTTTCCAGTCATTTATGATTTGTATGCAGTAAAAATTTAAAAACACTTTTAAAAAGTATTTTTAACCAATTTGATGCAGTTTGTACATTTATCTGGCCCATGTCACGAAGGCAAGGTACCCAGTCTTGTGTTACTTGGGCTGAGCAGAAGTACTTGGAAATGTTTGTGATGTTATGTGGCTGAGATCAACTAGTAAGCATTCCAGGATTTGAGAATCTCTTTTTGTGATGTCATTTCACATCAGAGACATTCTGAAGTCTCTTCTTCAATTCATTTTGCATTATTCAAGGCAGAAAACACCTTTCCAAAATCTTTGTAACGTGTCTTTAGGAGATGGTGTGAAAGGTATTATTTTAGATCATCCTTTAGATATCTTCAAAGGATTCTATAGATCACCCATGCTGCCCATTCACAGTTTGAAGAGCTACAACTTGTCCCAGCAACAGAATGCATTTTGTAATCTCATGGCCTGATATGCTGTCCATTGCATCTGGCAATATATATAAAGTATTCATCCTCATTTCTATCTTCCTTACAGCGTTAATTTAGTCTAGAAGCTACTTCTACATCTTTTTTTTTTCCACTGCATCAAGTCCTAGACTACAATAGATGAAACAAGAAAAGGAAAGTGATACCTTATGCCATAAACCTATTTTTTTAAACAACCATGCTTATTAAACAGCATTGATCAATGGCTGCCATGATAGAAAAGTTGATTTGTGAACATAAAGCAGCCTACATTGTTTGTTTTTTTTCTAAAATTAACTATGCCTTTCTGGTAGTGTAAATCATAGCCATAGCTATGGTGTGGGTTAGTGCCAGTAACATTTTAGCATCTGGCTGGAAGTCTTAAGAAGTTTTACCTCAATTTCATCCATTGCTGTTGTTTAGATCCCTTTGCTGTTGTTTAGATCCCATACTTCTTTACCCTTTTTATCATTCTAGTTCTTCAAAAAGCTTATAGCTCTTCTCTTTCATTAATCTTTTCTAAGGAAGTAAAACCCCACACTTTTCTACACAAGCCAGTGTTATCAGCTTCTGGAATCATTATTTTTTCCCCAAAATTACTATTCTTTTCTCAGCCTTTCTGACTCTGAAAGCAGCTGACAGAAATTATTTGAGGATTTCTGGGGGGAAGGGATGTTTCTAAATTTTGTATCAAGATTTACACAATAAGACGCATGAAACAATTCATCTGTCATCCAAAGCTACAGTCCACAATCAGCCCTGCCAGTCATAAATTAGACTGCTTCATCATAGAACTTTCTTGGTATTTTTACAGCACTGTATTTGCATAAGTCTTTTGGGACTTTATCACCTTATCTAGTGAAGTCAATGGAAGTCCTGTCTTTGATTTAGTGATCACAGAAATACTCCTCTGAATTGGAAATATCATATGTATTTGTCTCAAAGGTACCTGCAAGCAAATGAGGGTGAAAATGCCTGTTACAAAATACAGTAGGGTGTATAAGAGAAATAATGTGTTGATTTCTTAGCCTGTCCTCTGAAAGATAAACTTTGGAGATTAAAAACACTTGTCACGTATTATTTGAATAAGTCTATTTTTCTTAGTAGAAAATGAATTTACTGTTTATTTTGAAGTTATAGCATCAGATTAAACTGAAAATATTGCTTAGTCTCATTTAAAAACTGGAAACAATTGCATTTGGGTGTAAAAAAGCTTAATCTGCAAGACAAAATGTGTCAGCGAGTAATTATAATCAGCTTTTTCCTGTCACATTTCTTCAGGATCAACAGTTTTTGCCTTCATGTTACACTATCTACTAGTTTGGAATTAGCTATTACAAAAGTAGATAAAGCACTCCATCTAACATAACATGGATGTCCCTGTAACCACGTTTTACAGGTGGTATTACAGAGTATTTCTCTACTACGTTCCTCATTCTTTCTGGAATGTGAATACCACATCAAGAAGCTGATTTTCATGACTATCACTTGAGTCATGAGCTATGACTTTACATCTGTCCTTTTCATCATCACTTTATCATTATGCAAATGTAGTTCCTTCCTCCTCACATCTTTGTTCAGTCTCACTGTTAATTATATAGCAGTGCTGTAATGTAAGCATGTCCATCCCGAGTTTCATATTTTGGTTTGTATAATAACTTCATTTGCCCATTCTTGCAAATATTTATCAAAATACTCCATATGAAGACAAAATGCATCTTTAAAATCTAACAAAATTCCATGGCTGAATCTGAATGTCCATGATGCTGTTACAACAGCATAGCTCTATGGCTGTAGTCCTCTGGTCTACAGTTCAGTTCACTAGATAGTGCAGCCATGGATGACAGAAAATCATTGTTTTTCTGAAATATATTCCATGATAAGATAAGCAGTGTCAGAGCATCATTTTATCAACAGAAAAGCATGATTTATTTGCATATTCTAGACAGTGCTTAATTTTGGAGACACTGACAGCAGAGTTACTAACCAATGGTATCTAATTTTTACAGCTTTGTTGTTTAAGAAAGACTTGCTTTCAAAAACAGAACAAAAACATGAAAACCCATTTAATCTCTATTTTATGCAATAAATGGAATCCAATACATGTCTGTAAAGAGATTCTATTTCATGTTATGTACTGTCAGACCAGTGCCACCAATAGAGTATATAGCGTTGACAATTGTTGCTGTGATGACAGATAACTCGAGCAACTTGCTGTTATTATGTATTTTACATCAGGATTGTCCCCTTACTAGAATACATCATCAGAGCAATCGCTCTTTCTGTTATCCATCACTTCAACAATGTTGCCTAGTGTTATTCATCATAAAGGCAGTGACACTTGAAGTCATACATCATCAGAACAATGGTCCTCCCTGTGCAATGCAAAAAAAAAAAGCCTTTCTCAATATCATAGATGTGGTGAAAAATTTATAGGAAAGCCTTTAATGATTTTTAAAGAAAATAAATTATTTGTAAAAAATTACCACACCACCTAACAGTATCTGATCTGTAAGAACTTAATAGCACATTATTATCTCATTAAATAAACCAGGACAGGTCTTTCCTATTTCATGTGAACTAGCAGGAGAATTCTGGAAGAAAAATAAAAATTCTTCTTATAGAATAATTGTGAATGGAAACAGTACCACAAAATAGAAGAGGAAAATAAAATTATCAAGCTGAGACTCCAAGAGTGAGTCCCCCAACTAACTTATCAGAATTCAGAAATCTGAACAGTATTTCTTACTACTAGTCTTTGACTGATCTTCTGAATTAGCAACTTCTCTGAGAGGACGCTTCTTGAACAAGGACAATAAGGACTCTTACAAATTCTTTTTATGCAGTCTAACAGAGTTAGAACTTAAACTTTATGTCTAACCTACACAGCAAAGACAATTTACAGAATTCTTTTCTATGATGACCCAATTTTTCCTCTTAAGGAATACGAAATCTGCCTTTGATAGTATCTTCAGTTCTGTCTTTGGAAAGAGGAAACTACAATTTATTTATTTTTTTTGTAGGAGTCTAACTTTAACATATGACATCATATACAAAACAGACCGAATATAACTTTCAGCAACTTCAAAATCAAGATATTAATTTGTAACTTGATAATAAATTCACAGTGAAAGCTATATTCCTACTTGTGCTTCCTTTCTCCTCATATTCTTTGACAGCATGCATGCTGATATCTTTCTATTCAGCATCAGAAAGATGAACATTTATGTCTGGAATAAGTTTCATCATTTTGTACACCATCTTATGCTCTTTGGCTCTTCTTTGAAGAGGTTTGCAAAATAAGCTATTAACACATATGTATATATATAACATTTGGGGAGTTTGGATTTATTTAAATTTGCCCCTGTTAACCACAGTGATGTCTGATAAGTTCATTTATTCTCATGGAGTAAAATTCAGCTTCAAAAAAACATTACTTCAACGTTAGTGGTTTATGCTGTTTTAACTAGCTTTTTTTTTTTCTCCAGTTAACACTGCATTTTGTACTAAGTGTAACAATTGCAATACAGCTACTTTTCATATAAGCTTTAACTGGCAAGCTTGTGGCCATGCACTGTATCATTTCTGCCATCACACAATCTTATCTTGTCATAAATTTATGTGCAGTTATTTATGCCTTCTGCAAAACTTACAGTTAAACCCCTGTATGTTTACACAAGCCATAAAGCTTACTTAATTAGCATACTAATTAAAGTATCTCAGAGCTGTTCCATCAAATCTAATGTTTAACTCACAGGTCATTCTTGCAGAATGAACTTTGTATTTGTAGTCATTTCATTCACTGTTGGCTTTGCCAACTTCACTCTTGGTTAAACACTCCACTGAAGCAATTTCACAGCGATAACAATGCAAAACTGATCATACAGTCTTACCTTGGGCAGTTTCCAGATTCTCCAAAGAGATTCTCCACTTTAACAAATGATCCAAATAAACTTTAGTGCCTTTAAGCTGCAAATACTTAATGTCTCAGGAAGTAAAAGAATTGTAGATATATAAACTAAAAAGCTCTTTCAGGTGTTTTTAATGTTATTGAGCAGGAACTCAGCCATTTGCTTGAGAGGAGATTGTATAAAACAGGTTATAGAATTCAAAGTGAACATTTAAGTGTCTGCCATGAGAGAGATTATCGGGGCTCTGGAGAAAAAAGAATGCATTTATTTTCATTATTTAACTCCCAGCCGCAGCAATAAAGCAGTGGACTACTGCAACAACATTTAATTACTACGCCTTTGTTAGGAAACTCGAATATAAACTATGTGGGTTTGCATGTGCTAATACTTATTGACCAATGACTCTTCTGCCCATTAAGTAGAAATTTCCATCTTGTCTCTACTTCTTTTACTTTCTAATATTTTTTTGGTCTTTTTTTTTTTAAGACATTATCTGTTAACCTAAAGGGAAATTGTACCTAAAAAGCATGTTTAATAATATTGATCTTAAAGTGCTCTTTAATTTACAGCATAAAAGTAATTTTTATTCATCATAATTTTCCCATTAAAAAGTTATTGTGAAACTAAGCTTTCATTTGTACCAGCTCCTTGCCAGTTAAAAGTATCTCTTATTTCTGTTCTAAAGTATTAGCAACACTGTGAAGCTACAAAAAACAAATCTGAAAACCACTCTCTTCCTTGGTCTGTGGCATAGATATTGGATTTCTGTCTCAAATTCTGATATAGTCGAAGAAGTGCTAAAAAAGTTGTCAAGGAATTGAGAGAAAAGAAGTAGTTAGTTACACATATATCTTTATCATGTTACATTTTTCTAATGCATCTGCCCATATTCCTTCATAGTAGTTGGATAATCACTCATTCAACACAGTACTTTTCAGTGTTTTCTTATGAAAACCTAAGGAAATCACAGGAAATACAGGAAATAAAGGAAATAAAACAACTGAATAAAAAGACCAAAGAAAATGAAACATTATGTCATTACAGCAGTTGTTCTCATTCACAAACCCACAGATACTAGGCTAGAATTTGCCAATTCATCTGTTGGTTCAATTTATCTCCATGAGCACTGTTTATAGCTGGAATAGAGATACTTTTTCTTCAGAGTAGCTGGCATGGGGCTATGTTTTGGATTTGTGACGAAGTAACACCAGTAACACACTGAATGGTTTAGTTAAGGCTGAGCAGTGTTTATCCAGTGTGAAATCCTATTCTGCTCCTCATCCCACCTTACCAGTGAGCAGGTTGGGGCTGCACAAGAAATTGGGAGGGGATACAGCTGGGACAGATGACCAAAAGGACATTCAATACCATACGATATCACGATAAGCAATAAAACTGTGAGAAGAAGGGAGGTTGGCCAGGGCTCCTATTGCTCAGGCACTGTCTGGGTATCAGGCAGATGGTGGTGAGCAGTTAAGGGGTTTTTGCATCATTTCATTTTCTTGAGTTTATTTCTTTCCTTCTTTATTGTTTTGGAGTTTGTTTGGGGGGTTTAGTTGTTTGGGATTTTGGTGGGGTTTTTTAAGTTACTAAACTCTATTTCAACCCTCAAGTTTTCTTACTTTTACCTTTCCAACTCTCTCCCTCATCCAGCTGGGTGACGTTTGAGCAAGTGGCTTACCACGTACAAAATGATGGTGCATCTCCTACAATACTAAATTAAGAATCCTGAGTTCCCTAATGTGGACTTCTTAGTTTCAGGAAACAATGAGGACATCAGCAAGCAAGGTTGGTGTTACTCAGATACCTATTGTCTGAACAAATTAGTTTATTTCTAGGGGAAAAAAGGCAGATTAGAGAGTTGGGGAAGAGAAGGAACGAGTTCTGGTCAGAAAAAACAAGCAGAATTTTTTACAAAAATCTCCCTCGTGGTGTCAATTTTTTAGCCAAACTGATATAGAGCAAGATAGGAAGACACTAGGAGGAAGGACATTCCAGATATCAAAACTTTCGGGTTTTAAAGATGTTAAGGCCTATTGTAAAGGAGGTGAGTAGCGCGTCCATATCCAAAAAATAAATTCATGCGTGTAGTTAAATTTAAATTTATTTACGGGATATAAGCTCCTCTAAATTTAAAGGTTCGGTATCGGTTAAGGAAAATATCAAGCTCATGCACTAGCCCTTGACAAAAGAATGATAATCCGGATTATCATACACTCACCTCAATCAAGCCGGGGATTCCCTTTCTCATCTTGATTGTTCTCACTAAGGTACCATAAAAAGGGGGGATTCCCGTTCTCCCTTTTAACCTTGCCAGAGGGTACCTTTACCAGGTGGGGGTTCCCGTGCTCACCTGGTCGACCTTGTCTAGGGATCCCCTAGACCAAGGCGGAGACTTTACAACCTCCTCAGGCCACTGCCATGAGGTAACTCCAACATGGCCACCGCAAGAGCCCCATTTTAAAGACTAGTCAATGGTGACTGTGGTCAATCATAGCCACCTCGGCTTCTCATTGGCTGCTGGCCAGCTTCCTGGGTGTAACCGAGTCCCGACCAGCTCAGGTTCCATAGACAAGTCTGGACTAGCCCAGGTAGGCAGATTCCCTCCAATAGCCTAGTGTGCCCAGTAATTGTTGTAATTCTGTTCTATTACATGGGGTTTGCCCCTTTTCTATGGCAGACAAAGTGTCATCCGGTACATTTGTAGCACCAGCTATCCACAAGGCACCTAAAAACTTCATCTCCTGCCCAGGACCTTGGCATTTGGAGGGTGGGACATCTAATCCATTTTTAGTCAGCACATCCCAGACAGCCTTAGCTGTTTGTCCAACTTGTTCCTTATTGTCTCCACCAATTAAGACGTCATCTATGTACTGATAAATACAGACCCCTGTTGGCACCTCTGCCGTACCAAGGAGTTTGGCTAAGGCATTATGGGCAATTGTGGGCTAATGCTTGTAGCCTTGTGGGAGTCGATTGAGAGTGTACTGTATCCCTTCCCATGTGAAGGCAAACTGAGGTTTGTCTTCATCCCTTAGGGGGACCATGAAAAACATGTCTTTCACATCGAGAGTGGCCATCCAGGAGTGAGCAGCAGCTTGAACTGCAATTGCTAGAGAAGTTATACTTGGAACAGCAGCGGTCAAGGGCAGAGTATTACCATTCAATTTCCGGTAATCAATGGTCAGTCGCCACCAACCATCAGGTTTGCGGACCGGCCAAACTGGTGAACTGTAAGGAGAGTGAGTGCGACTTATAATTTGCCTTCTCTCGAGGTCGCCCCCTTTTCAGCTGCACTAGGCAGTGGATATTGACGGACACAAGTGACTTTAGAATAAGGTAGTGGGGGAGCGATTTGCAAAATCTTTATCTGTGCTGAAGCAATTTGTAGAGTTCTCTCCTGCCTGTCTTCTATTTCCCTAATTCCAAAACACCACACCCTGCCATCAGGCAAACACCAGCGCCTGCCGCAAACACATCAAAACCTAAAATATTCCCCTCAGAAGGGCTAATGACAACTTCTACAATTGTCATTCTCTTTTCTCCAGGCACCCAAAACTGAGTTCGGGCTAGTGGGCATTTTTCTCTAGCACCTGTCACACCCACTATATTTATAGCTTTCCGCGATGGTTTGATTCCCAGCTTCTTTGCCTGTTGCTCATTTAAAACACTTATCTGGGCTCCTGTATCAATCAAAAATTCCAAACTAATTCGCCGTGGGCCCACGGGAATATGTATGTAAGCCTCGTTACTCTCAGACCATTGATGAGGATTGACAACGCAATTGAGCGGCCTGATTCACAACCTGCGGCTTTTAATTTAAATGCAGCTGCTGCCCCCCTGGTGGTGCGAATGGGTTCAGTGCCCTCTCGCCGGGAGCAGGAGGAGGGGGAGGAGCTGATGCTTTCGGGACGAGCCGATGCTTTCGGGACTTTCCGATTCAC
>NW_009714494.1:0-16276 GCF_000703405.1 Apaloderma vittatum
AGAGCCGAGCCCCGCGCTTCCCCTAACGACCCTCTGGCGAGAATATCGGTCGACACTCCCTGCCTGTGTCGCGTCTGTTAGCGGGATAAGTGGAGTTGCCTTTTATGACTTCTTAGGTGCATTAAATACCGTCAGTTTGCCTCTGCCCCTATGTTGGGCTTCTGCTTAGGAAACTAAAAGAAGCGCATAAATACTGTGATCTGGGCAAGAGTGCGCTTCCCTCTTTCCTATTTTAAAATATAGGACGAACAAAACTTTATTGCTGTCTAAAGAAACTACAGAACACGTGGGCTTTCTCTAGTGCAAGCTGCCGAGGTCTGCTGAACTTCTTTCCTATTGTCATTCAATTAAAGAACAGAGACATTTCCCAAACCTTTTTAATTTCAGTAATTTCCTTGCATTCTTTGGAATTGTTTAAGCTTTTTTATACACAAGCTGATGACGTGTGGCTTAAAATCTTTTTACTCCAACTAGTGACAGATGCCCAGCTGCACGGTGATGTGAAGTTCTAACTCAGATGGTGGTATATAAGTGCTGCAGAGAAAGAAGAGATTTTCTGCCTAGTAAAATCTCAAACGGACCGATTTTTCTTCTCCAGTTCTCTTTACCTGCCTCTGCTCTGATAATATGTTATTTCTTCATACCAAAAAAAGTCATGGGATGGGAAAATTAATGCCACATGTATCTGCTCTTCTTTTTTTTTTTTTGGTTATAAGATGGAAGCAGGAAGGGTGCTTATGCTATTTGATGACAGGCTGATCGAACTGCTAACTTAAGGACAACAGAATGCATTTTTGTGTGGCAGCGTGACATCTCTTTTAACATCTAGCATTACACGTGTATTCATGACTATCTAGGCATGTATACTCTACTAAGCATACAAGGAATACTTCTATTTCCTGCTATTAGCATTTGCTGTTTTGCAGTTAAGTAAAGCCAAAGTCTACAATGTTAGATTTGCAATGTTTTGGGAACACAAACTTAGCTTTCAGATAAAACTGGTTTTGGCTGTTGCCTCATGGGCACCAGGGCGACTCCCCAGATAAGTCCCAGTTGTCCTCCAGATGCCAAAGTCTGCAAAGTATCGTCGGGGGGTGGGGGGAGAAGGGGCGCAGTAAACAATTCAATCTGATCACCATCAGCGACCATCTACTGCTATTGCTTTTTTTCTGATGACTCATATAATCGTCTTGTTTGGCTCCATTTTATAGAGGGAACAAACATTGCTTCGGAGGCAGGAAAAAGGGAGCGGAATTGAACTGAAAATCTCTGTGCTTTCTAAAGGAAGAAAAAGTCAAGAGGTTGTCTTTCAAGGATGACTGCTCTTGAGGTACACTGGGTGGGATCCAATCAAGTACTGCCTCTGAAGTGCACTTGAGATAAATTCAGGATAAGTTCATATTAGGACTCCAAATTTTTTTCCAAATTCATAAGCACTTAGATAAAGTCAGAGTTTAGACACATTTCTTAGACACCTAAGCCATAAGTTAGGAGGTAGAAGCCAAAGAAATAACCCCAGATCTTTGCATATTCCGTGAGAAGATGCACTAGATGTATATGTGTGTAGTTTTGGGTTTTTTTATTAGTTTGCCAAAGGAAGAAACATACATGGAAATGCAAAGATAAGTTTATTTTCTCCCCAACAGGGAGGAGATTAACTTACTGGGGTATGTATTTCTATTAATTTGAGACTGGTTATAAATAAAGGAAATGTTAGCAGTACAGGACATGCATCCTATGTATAGCTTGTCAGGGACTTAAAACTGTGAGAACAGTGCAAAACATCTACTTTGCTTTACTGGAAAAGCCTGTTCACATTTCAGGGAAAAGTCCCAGAAGAAATGGTACCAAAGAGGTGAAACGAGGAAAAAGTGTATTCTTTGTGTTTTCTGTTATGCCTTAAAACTAAATAGTAAAACATCCAAAAAGTTACACACAAAAGAATTCTGTCATAAAATGGAAAGTCTTACGGTTCAGGATCAAGAATAACAAAATCAAAAATAAAAGACAAAGTAGATGGAAAAAACAGTTAATGCAAAAGGGAATAACCTACTGGGAAAAAAAATAGAAATAAGTGAAATAAGATATAGGAGATCTGGGCATATGTGGGTCACCTGGGTGACATACTTCCTTAGGTGTTAAAGATACTGTTTCCTGAATAATTTTCTGCCACTTACAACTGTTTGAAAACCATGGGCAACTGTGGAAGTGCTGAAAGGTGGAAAGAAAGGAAATATCACATTGCTTTGCTAAAACAGAAAGCAGACCAATTCTAGCAACAGTTATGCTGGGTCTATAGGCCCCAGCTCTCCCCAAAGGGTAGAACCCATGGGGGCAGCCCCTCCCTTCTTTACCCTCGGTCCCTCTCAGTTTAAGGAAGCACCTCACACTCTCAATCCCAAGTGTACCTTCAATGCTATGTGATCTTAGGTGTAAGTGCTTATTTGGATCTGAGCTGCTGAGAAGAAAATAATGTCTGAATATTTCAACCCAGACTCTTGGCAATGTAAAAGGAATATGCAGATACACAGGAGATGCTGGAGAAAGAGATGAATGGGCTATAAATACTATTTTGCTAGATATTAAACATCCGGGATTAGCACAGCAAAATGCAGATGATCTGAAAACTCATAGAGTGAAAATATATTGGTGTGGCACACCACAGTTTTAAGAGCAAAGCCAAAAATCTGCAGCAGTATAAAAAATATACAAAAAATAAAAATAACCCTATTCCTCAGGCAGGATGCTATTGATTTTGTCTTTTGTATGCTGAATAAACCGGGGAGATACAAAAGAAATCATGAGATTCATTTGCTATTTTTAATATACAGCAATGAATTTTAGTCCTTAAAGTGCTCCAGGGGGTGTAGATATGGATGTGGAATAAAGAGATGCATGGAAATTCAAAATGATGAACAGCTCAACAAAAACTTGCAATCTACTGGCATTATGAAGAATATCAGGTTATTATTAATTGTGGTAATTTTTTCCTGTTTCAGGAGAGAGCTTTTCTCTGTTGGGAATGTAAATATACTCACTGCAGCTTTATTAAAGGGTTTCATAAACTAAGTTTCATTAAAGGGAAGATCTGCAGCATTTCATCATGCCTCTAATGTCTCATTTGGACAGATCGGCTCCTTGATCTAAGCTTCTGATACTTGCGTAGCCCTGGTTCAGGGAAACATTTATATTCAGAAACAGCCCTTAGTATCAAGCATAGACACAAGCGATTTTCTAAATGGGAAAGGGTTCAAAGACATATTTAAATTCTTGCTTGGCTTGGGGGTTGTTAGTGGTCTTTTATGACCCTGTGAAACAGGAAAAACTGTGACGATTGCAGAGATGTGGGTTGCTGTCATTGCATAGCCTCATCCTAAAATAACTAGAACCTTATTTTTCTCTAGGTTTATTTCTTTTTCTTTCATGAAGACCTAGTGGTGAATAAAAAAAAAAATCGCACACATACACACAAATACAAACTCTATTGTTCAGCTGTTGAGTAGAAAGGAGTATCTGTAGTTCTGTCCTGGGAGAAATTATGTCATGTGGGAATAACGCTGTGTTATGAGAGGAGGCTTTCATTCAGCAGTGCTCTACTCTCATGGAGTAACTCAGCCGATGTCTACAGAACAAGATTTCCCTGCCTGGAAATCCAAACTTCCCTTTCTTGAAACCAATATAGAACCCATTGAGACCACTTGTCCAGGATGTATGCAAAGGGACTTACACTGGCTGAATGAGATCAGGTACTTCTGCTTATTATGATGATCCTTGAAAGAGGATTTCTCCTGGGATCTGCTATTCAGTTTCTGATCTTCTTTTTCGTAATTATTTTGTCCTTTAATTTTCATCCATCAGGTTATGAAGTGGTTTGTGGTTTGCATTGTGGTTTTTTTATGGTTGCCTTTTGCATTTCACAGGAGCGTGACATGAGAGGTTTAAAAATACTTACTTTGAAATGAATTCCAAATTAAATCCAACCTCAGCAAGTTGACTGGTAGAGAATAAGTACACAGTGTTACAAGAGGAATGCTTTCTCATTAGCCAGTCAGGTGGGAAAGCATTTTGCACAGTGAAATTGGTTTGCAAATCTGCTCCTCATCTCAGCCTCTGCCATTGCTTTTCTGTGAGACCTTGGACAAGCTGCTTTGCTTCTCAGTGCTGTTTTTAACTCATGATGTGCCTGCCTGTCTTAGCTATCTAGGTTTTAATATCTGAGGGACGAAATTGTCAAGGGTTTTTTACCTCAGGGGTGTTACACAACTATCTACCCTTCCATTTCATTCAGAAGGACCGAGAGGAACCCTAACACAGACTGTGTTTAAAATTTCCTGTCTTGGTCTTCCTTACACTGCTGACATTGAACCTGAAGGACAGATGTTGTTCCAAAGAAAGATAGCCAATTCTTCTGCTTACTTAGTGTGGAGCAAATGAAACATTTAGCACCAAGAATCTGCTAATCTACATCAACTGTCCTATTTTTCAGTTCTACTCCTGCACATGATGACCCTTTCTTATAAAATCACAGTGGTGGCAAAACAGAAACCCAAACCACCCCTGAGTCTCCTGATCTGTTAGACCACGGGGAGGATTTATGAGGACAGTTGATTGCACAGTGAAAGGCCGGCAATGGCTCATCGGTCCTAAATTAATGCTCGTTGTTCTGATGTGGCTTGTGGCACTTGTGCCACGCGCTGACTCAGGCAAGTGTTGATGGACATGGAGCCTTCTCCTCCAGAGCACTGGATCTATCCCTGGTCAGCTGGTAGATGCGGATGGTTGCAACCTCCCAGTTTCCATTGGAGTGTCTGAGCGACCTGTGCTCCCCTGGGTCAGTGCCAAGGTCAGGAGGAGGCAGGCAGGGCATGGGGACTGCTCCGATGGCTCCAGCTGGTGTCTGCTGGGAAAGACTCCCAGGTCTGACCTGCCTTAGACATGGGGCAGGACAGGGGCACCCCTGCGTGGGGTTTGGTGCCTCCCCACTGCTGATGGCCTGCAGGGGAGGGCTGCAGAGCCCCAGTGTGCAGGGAAGGGGGAGTGCTTTTGCTCCTGCCTCCCCTTTCTTTCCATTTTCCCTTCTCTCGCCTTCTCTTCTTCTCCTTGAAGTGTTTCTCCCTGAGCCCCCACAGTGCCACAGGAAACCTCACCCACTCTACCTATTTTTGCCCACTGGTGTGTGGGCAGGTATACCTGCCCTGAGCGCCTTAGCTCAGAGCTGCATCACAGAGCAGGCACTTTTGTTCTGAGATCTTTTTAAAGCTATTAAAATTTTTTAAAAAAGAGAAAAGAAACACGCACCCTGAAGCCTGAATAGCAGCATTTCTATCATCTGTTGTCATGACACACAGCTGACGTGGGAACACGGCAGTAAGGCTGACTGCTAGATGGGTTTAATTTTGGTGCAGAATTTTGCTAGAAGAAGCTTTCAAAAATATCTCTGGGTGGGAGGAAAACAGGTGGGTGCTGGTTGTGTGTATGAAGCAGGAGGAAATAGTTGTCAATCTTACCTAAGCATTACTCCACATCCATCAGCCCTTTGGTACCCTCACTACTCAATGGGGGAAATAAATGATACTGTCTCTCTCTGCTCCTCTCTCCTGTTACTTCTGGAGAAGGTGCTGGTGGGCCAGAGAGTGCAGGGAGACTGTGCATGAGATGACTGAATAGAACCATGGTTTTCTTGGTCAAAATGCAACCTGTCCACACCAGTAAAGATGTCCATAGAGGAAGGTGATCTCAGTATCATCCACTAGAGCCAGGTGATGGCAACATCCACCCAGGAGAGACTTCTGGGCCAGTAGTGTCTAAAATGATGACTGACATTAGAGTTGAGTGATGAGTAGCATGTGGTCTGTAGGGAGTCCTAGACTGAACATAATTTCTGTGGCTGTCCATGTAAGTGAGGGAGTGGACTAAGTAATGCAGGTGGTCCATTCAGCACCATGTTCCTGTGTCTCATACACGTGTTTTTTGCCCCAAAATGTCTTGGTTTTCCGTGCCAGTGCACTAGGTAAGTCAGACCTAATCAGGTTTTTAGACATATCTAAGCAATCACAGCTTCTACTGGCTATGAAAGAAAAAAGAGTGTAGGTGTTTAGAAATATTCTCTAAAAATCACTCTGCTAACCCATTTGAAGCTCATTTTCTTCTACTGCACCTACCTTCTATTAGTACATTTCTCATCTCTGTTAGTCATCTTGACTAATGACTTTACTCATCTATAGTTTACTCACCCATTTCAATACTTTCCTAGATCACAGGAACATTTTGTGACTATTAAGTAATCAATTAGGAGCTCAGAGGTCTTTGAATGAAAAGTGTTGTGTTTTATAAGAGCAAAATACTATGATTACACAACTGAAAAACATGGTTCAGTGTGGGGACTTTCTTTCTCCATCACACTTGGTGTTTGGACATCCACAGTAACGATGGTGGTAAAACTGGAACTGAAGACTCCAATCATCAGTGCTGAGAAGTTGGAGAGGATATCCACACTGTTGCAAGTCAGTTGTGTGGACTGAGATGGAGGAAGGACAAGAGGAAGAGCTGCTTGAAAGGGAGATACACTGGAACAAAATGACATGCAAGTCTGTGTGATCAGAGTAATTCAGAGCTCCTCTCATGGAGAAAAGTTTGTACCTAACGAAGTCATAAAGCCAAGAGAATGTGGGATTTTATTTTATCCTATTTTTATTTTGTTTCAACTCAGTCTGAAAATCTGACTTTCTCCATACCATTGCTGTAGTTTTCCCAATATCCGAAATAGCTTCTCTGAAATTGTCCTCTTAGGAGTCCTTTGCATCCTTACTTTGGCTTTTGGTTTTTGTCCTCTCTCTTTGTACTCCTCTGATTCTTTTGCTGCTTTCTGTTTCTAGCCTCTGCTCTGAATATCCCAGAATGTGCTCAATAAAAATTGAATAGTTTACCACTTAGAATTCTAAAAATGGTTTGCCATTTCCAGACAGTGACAGCACTAATATTATCATCAGTCTTTTATGCAAATTGCCACCCTATTGCTACTTACCAAAGTATCTCATATTTCTCTGAAATCAAGCTCCACACTCTTAAAATCAGACTCCCTGGGACCCCTAACCTTCCCACTGGAGGTGTGCAAACCATTGGTATTCACCTTGCTGTTGGCCAGAGTAGATATTAATAAGAGCTATGAGCTGTTGTCCGCTGAAGATCTGATCTTATCAAACTCCTCCTGCTTCAGGGTACATCCGTCTGGTTCAGCCCATCGGAAGATGGCACGCCTGCTACGCCATTCTCCTCAAAAAAGTGTTCAGTGCCAGCCTTGAAAGCAAGTCTGCGTTTGGGGAGTGCGATTAGGTCTACAGGGTGAAAAGTGTACTGGCTACATGGCATTCTTCCCTCCCTTTTGCTCATGAAAAAAACAAAAAAGAAACACGGTGGTTTGCCTGAATTCTGATCACATTCCTTTTTTGTTTTTTTTCTTTCCCATCTAAATTCTAGAGGGCTGGGGAAAAATCAATTCTGAGCTTGTCATTTGGGAAATATAACCATCTGGGAAAAATATAAGCTCTGGCTGTAGGGGCAATCTAGCTTCCCATGCTAAACAAAGACATTGATTTTCTCTTCCTCCTAGTTATCGCACTTCGCATAATTTTTTTAATCCTGGAATAGTATTCTTCCTATATAAACAACCCTGTCTTCAGCATAAAGGTTACCTTCCTTTACGTGAATAGCAGCCATGTGCTTTCAGTCAGAATACCCTAAAGAAAAAAGAACTCAATTACGTTTTTAAGAAGCTTGTTTTCTTTGTAGACTCTCCGCTGCCTGCTACATACCGCAGACAAAATGACTGCCTGTCTGAAGACAGCAGATGTCTCAGAGATGTAAATGTTCACCACCCTTGAATTAAAGCCCCAGCATAGCTGAACACACTACTGTATAAGGATAATATTGACTGCCTTTGTGTTTGTTTGCTTTTTGTGTAGGGAGCTGAAAATGCTAGTGATGTTTAAACGCCTCTTTAAAGTCATTACAGGATATTGTGCATATATAGTCATTTTTCCCTGGTAAGCAGGCATGAAAGGCACATTTGCTTATCAGAAGAAAACAGTTTCAGGGGAGGTCTTGATGTCTGTCAGGTGAATCATCCAATCTCCAGATTTAATGTATTGAACTGGGTAAAAAAGTCACTTTTTTTTTTAATTTCTAAATATACATTTCTCTGTGAGTGTTTCTGGTCTCTAGGGTAAAAAAATCATGCTTATATAAAGAATTTTATTTTGTTTAAAACTGATGATTACCTGAATAAATAATTGTATTACAGCCACATAGGGCACACATGATACACACTTAAATTCATACATTCTTCTCTCCAAAAATACCTATTGCCAAGCTGCATCATCCATTTAGGATTTAATAATCTGTCATAAGGTATTTCCCCCTTCTATTTAGGAAAAAAAGAAAACCAAAAATAAAACAGATACAAATTTCATAGTCAATAAAATTGCCGTACATATTAAGAATGTTTAAGATATAATATCACAAGACAAAAATCAGGAAATTAAAAACACAAACCCAACCCTGTGTCCTTAATTCACCCCTTATGCTTTTTCTTACTGTCATGGCTATTTCTGCTGTGAATCTTTGCAACACTAAGCTTTTCTTCTGCATTTTCAAGATGGTTTATTCTGGCTGTTACCTACCTCAAGAACTGTTACTGTAGGTCATCTAGTCCCTCTCTGCCAAAGTGCAATTAATCCCTATTGCACAGGCTCATTCCTAATGTAAATATCCTGTGTGAGCTGGCTTTCTCTTTATCTTTGCTTTACCACTGAATTATTTTTCAGGCTTGGAACATATTAAAAAATCTGATTTAATCAGTATGTTTCCCCTGGCACCATTAATTTTGTGCTAAAAAGGGTATTTGGTATTGCCCAATGGTGGCAATATCCTTTGCTGTATTTTCCTTTCCCTCCCTAAACCAGCATCTGGAAGCATTGCTTTTTTCTCTGACTCTTTGGAACAGGGTAAGAAATACTACTCAGTCTCTGGCCAGCCTTTTGGGATGTGTCTTTTTCAGCCAGGTGCCCCTTGCAGGGCTGCTGTTCCTTGCTACCTACTTGGGAGTATCATCCCCTCAGATTTTCTCCCTGGCCAGGCTCCCTCACTTCCCAGCACCAATAAACTTAGCGTTAAAACTCAGCCAAGATTTATTCAGAAAGTAGTTTAAGGTCAGACACTGTGCATCTCTTCCTGTCTTTCGTTGCAGATCTTTCTTTGGAGATCCTGTCTGAATCTGAAAACCCTCTCCATGACTTGAGCTGAAAGCATGTGCCTCGGGTACTCATCCCATCATATTTTTTTCAGAAAACCATTCAGGCTATTTGGCCTTTGCAATCTCTCCCCAGGGCACAACACCTAAGAGACCCAAACCAGCTTCATCCGTGGTGCCAACTCACCCCCATCAGCATTGGCCCTGCCTGATACTGGCTTTTCAAGTGAAAATCACAAGGCATGTCTTTGCTGTGATTAATGCTGATAATGCCTTCTTGACTAGGTTACTGGCACGGAGGGAGAAGCAGATGCTCTGCAGAGATTGTGCATGACATAGCCATGTGTGGCCATGTCAAAGCAAGCCAATGAAGTTTCCTGCTTTGCCCATTTTGATATGTAAGTACTCATCCAGGTCACTTCTTTCTCAATTGAGCAAGTGATTTGCCAGCTGACTCTCTGCATTCTTAATGATTACCTCCTCTTTAATTTTTACTAAAGAGTAGAGGGAGAACAGAAGAAAGAAGCAGAGAAAATACTTTCAGAACTTTGGTTTTCATTTATGCATATAATACGTAAATTACAAAGAACACTAGTGGGATTGAATTTTATTAACAGTAAGTAGTGGTATGACTTTGTACAGTTGATGGCCAAGAAACAGGTGATAGTGTACTGTGGTAGAGTCCACTCTGCTGTTAGGAAACTGGGAATAAACTGCAGTATCTACTAACAGCCTTTAACACTTCCTTCATTTTATTTCCCTTACCTTTAACCATAATGTGAAACTGAGCCAGGAAGGAACTGCTTATTAGCCTACTGAATGTACTGTTCATGGTAATTTCACACAGTTTTGCTGGCATCCAAAGGACTGAGACAGGCACAGGCTGGTTTTGGAGACTGGGGTGGACCAGAATTGAGTTGAAGCTCTTCAATACTGCCAAATCCTGAAAACAATTACCTGGAACTTGAATCCTCTATTGGTTTATATTTATAGGGATTTTTTTTTCTGGATGTCCTGATTTCATTGATAGTGCAGAGATTTAAATGCTAAGCACAAATGTTTATTTTGTTACTAGGAGTATAACGAGAAAGGAAAATAGAAGAGCTAAATTACCTGTCTTTACTTAGACAAAACATCTATTTTTCATCTTGTATTTTCAGTGCTGAACAGATAAAAGTAACTCATGAGTATTTTCTTCATTATCTGCTCTTTGTAAAGAACAGTAGCATCCACAATCTGCCGGTGAGTAAACCAAAGACAGAGACTGTGTCTTTTTGTCTGACATTCACGCGAGTGAAGTAAGGGTGAGGTTGCCTTCCCTGAGACATGAATGGAGGACGACTCAATTAATTTCGGTGAGCCAGTGCCAGAGAGCACCACATGAGGGAGTATCACCATTTGCAGCCACTTCTGGTTGCGAGTGTGTGGTCATCTGGTGCTAGTTTGTGCAGGGACAGAACCTCCAGGAAAATTAATCAAATTGACTTCTAAATGTATTTGTTAAATTGCATTACCTCACTGTGACAACATTTTTATTTTGATTTAAAATAGGCCTTAATTCTGTGTCTTTTGATTCACTTTGGAATGTAAAGTGGGTTACTTGATCCAATTTAAATTCACTCCTTGAGTTAGCTCAGCTTACCTTTTCCTCAGCATCCCCATGTAGGCAGGACCTAATTTTGTCTTCTAAGTCTTGAAGCCATATTCTACCTTCCCAGCACCACTGAGAGACTTCTTATTCCTGCACTTCACAGATTGCTGCACACCTTGTCAACACACAGTTAATTTAACCAGCTGTTAAGAGGTCTGGGATATTAGAACCTTTTGTCTACAGGAATTGCTTAAAAAGCTGATGATTAAAAAGAAGGTGAAAGAACTGGCTGAAATGCTAATTCACAGAGTAAAAATGACAAAGCGATGGAGTAATTATAGGCTGGAAAGACAGAACCCGATGCGACCACTTGTGGAACTTGTGTCAGTTTTATTAAGGCAAGGGACTGAAGAGAAGGCGTGAAAATGGGCTTTTAAAAATGGTTTTCCCTGCATGAGGGGTGCGGAGAAGCTGGGTTTGCACTTGGTGGCAGTGCTCTCCCGCGCAGCCGGCAGCCCTGGCTGCCTGGAAATGCTGCTGCTGCTGCTGCCGGCAGAAGACTCGAAGGAAGAATGATCTCTCTGCACAATCGAGGCCTCATAATCTGCCTCATGTTGCTTTCTTAATTCCTCTTGAGCACCGTTCCTCTGCTCTGACAGACCTCTGCTGGTTTAGAGCTTCGATTGCTGGCTGAAAGGACTCCGTAGAAGGAAATAGAGGAAAAATGATGATACAAATGGGTGAAAATTCCTATGGTTTGGGACAGGAGGAGCCTCTGCTGTTCAGAGTCCCTTGAGAGTAAGGATAGACACTGAGAGGGAAATGGACGGGCCACACTCGATATTTAATTTCTGCCTGGCGCAGCACTACCCCTCATGGACTGTCCCTACTTCTCCCTTTCTGTTTCTTTCCTCCTTTCTTGCCTTGTCTTGGCTGTACTCCTAGAAGGGAAATGCTGTGTCTTCCCCAGCCTTAGCTGTGATATGTCTGAAACCAAGGGAACAAACACCAGCTGCCAAGGCATTTATTGACTGTCCTTCAGCTCTCCAAGAGGATAGGACAACTGGTGCAGTAGGAGAGGTTCATTGCAAGATTAGCTGTCAACGACACCACTACAGGCTGCTCTCTGACAGGCTGCTCTGGTCCTTAGGGGACTCATCGAAATTAGATGGAATGAGTGCACTAGACCTGAGCTGTTGCCCCTCTTTCAACAAGACATCCATAGCATCATGGCTGTAGAGAGAGAAAGCGGAGATAAAAGGTCCTTCAAATGCCCTATTCCTTGTGTAATGGGAATCTTACACTTAGATAGTGTCCTCACTGGCTATGCTGGTAACAAATGACAGGCCTTTAACACCTCTTTAGGATGAATTCACCGACTGCCTTGCATCATGTGTTAACACAGACCTACTGATCCCTCTGACGTATTGTTACCTGGAGAAAAGTAAATTAAATATGGTGTGGTCAAGTCTCACAATCTTGCCACGAACTTCAAAGTATTAGACTTTTTTCTTAAAGCTTCAGTCTTCATTCATGTGACATGCAGAGAAGCTCATCTTTCTTTCTTCTTTTAAAGGGAATGTGTGGCTTTCCTGGTAGTGAGGAACAGCCTGAAAATGTGAAAAAAACAGAGACTTTGATGGCAGAGAACATACTCCCGCCACTTGTTTAAGAAAATGCAAGGCACTTTTGGTCTATGAGTTTTGCAGGTCTCAGACAGCCACTGGCCAAGACTAGGGGAGTTGTCTCTGCTGCAGCCACATAAACACATTTTCAGCATGACAAAATAAAGTGTGGGAGACTGTGCAGCTGCTCCCTCAAGGTACATTGTTTAGGAATGCACAGAGTAGAAAGAACTAAGTAATTGGAGGATAATAACAGTGGTGCAAAAATAAAGGAAAAAAAAAAGGGATCTGAACTGACCATGTGTAAGTACAGAATGGAAACAGGAAGGCTCGTAAAATTAGACTAGACAGAATCTGGAGGACTGAGTTTTCGATGCTTGGAGAAACAAGGAGTGGGGTTAGTAGAACTGCCACCTTAGACTTCCAGAGAGCAAAATTTGACCTGTTCAGCAGACTGATTGACAAAGTCCTTTGGGACTTTGGGTTGAGTCACCATCCCTAGATGTGTTTAAAGGTCATTTAGATGTGGTGTTGAAGGATATGGTTTAGGGGTGAGCTTTGCAGAATAGTGTTAATGGTTGGGCTCGATGATCCCAAGGATCTTTTCCAACCTGAATGATTCTATGATTCCATGATTCTATGATTCTATGATTCTTGTAAAAACAGCAGGAGATAAAAATTAAACAGCTTTTTAAATGCAGTTTGATTTGCTCCTGAGAAGAAGGTAAGGTTCACAAGACCAGACTCGGTGACTTGGGACAGCCCTTTGAGGTTGATTATGCTCCATATGAATTCATAGTCTATTCTAGGTGCAGAGGTTAAACATTTAGTACTCAGATGGGCCCAAAGCATTGAAACTATCCTCCTTCCCATGACACACAGTGAAAGGTGAGGTTAATGTGGTTTCTGTGGCTGACTGGGGCTCATCATTCAGCAGCAGACATTGTTGATGGATTTATCTATCAGCAGAGGTGAGCCTCATGGCTTTTTAGTGGACCTCTTGATCAGCCCAACCTCAGTAACAAACAAAGGCTGTGGAATAACTTGTATCCCCTATTAGAGACAAACAAGCAAGAACAACACCACTTAAGGAAGCAGTGTAAATAATTAATGAGTAGAGAAATATGTCCCTTTCTGACAGAAATGATGCTGATTTTAATTTGTGTTTATGGCACCTAAAGTAATGGGCACATGAAATATGCATGGAGAGAGAGAACCAGGAGAAAAATCCCTGCAGAGCCCAACCACAGTCCCCTGGACCTCGACCAAAACTTGCAATGGGTAAAGCGTAACCAGGAAAAAGAAAACTCTTGTGGGAAAAGAAAACAAAAAACATTGGAAAAATATAGTGCATACCTTTCTCTGATGCCAGCTACACTACTAGAAAATCAAAACACTATTTAGGAAATGCGCTCAAAGTGTAAGATTGCCTAGTGAGACAGTCTTTAGCATTTGGCATAAAGTGGACAGATCTTCACAGAGGGAAGTGTATAGTAATTCTTCTTGTGTATAGAAATTCTTTGTTTAAACACATGAAGCCCTCTTTTAGGACTCATTCAAGGTGGCATGCCATGAATTAGATTAAAATAAGAATGTAGCGCATCATCTTGAATCTTCCCCTAGAAAACTGAGTTAAGTTTTTCTCTTGAAGAATGTTTTAGAAATTTGTAAAGTAAGGACTAAAGTTATTTTAGCTTTCATAGCTGTAATTAATTTCTTCCTGGACTTTAAAAAAACCTGTAGTGGTGCTAATGTGTCTGAATATGATGAATAGGGTTATAAAATTGTACACTTTTTGATCAAGCTGCTGAACAATGGTGTCCCAAACCTGCAGTCAATCAGACTGATTACAGAATTTTTTTCCCTGGAACAACAATGATTGAGCAACAACTTTTGATGGAGCTTGACCATAAAATCTGATTGACCTAAAGTAGCACATTTAATTTTCATCCTAGGAAAAAATAGGCAGAGTTTGAGTTTGAAATGCAATGGACTACAGATGTTATGTACGTAAATTTAAAATGTAGGTTTTTCTGCAAAGGAGAAATTGTATAATAGATTTCATAACAGGACTTCCATATATCATAACAAGGCTTCTGCACTCTCTCTTCAACAATTGACTGAAGCCATGTTGCTAGAACACTCCAGTAGGTGTTAAAACCGCATCTTCAAGGACAATGTCTGTAACCATAGACTTATAACTATAAAGACATGTAGTCTGTGACTGTATAACATGTTAGAGTTATGGATGATGGAAAGACTATACTCAAAATTCTTAGTCCAAAAAGAAGTGAAAGGTAATAGCGTTCAGACAAGTAAAAGGTTACAATAAAGAGAGAAAAAACACTCCTTACAAGAAGAAATTCAGAGAAAAAACTTTCTACAGGTAAGGATAATGAAGAAGTAGATGCCCTGCTTATGGAATATCCATCACTGAGATGTTAGAAGAATGTCAGAGTAAAATTTCTGTCCAGCATGGGTTTTGCACAAGCAGTTCTGTAGGATCATGACATTAATGAGTATCTGAGCAGAAGATGAAGGAGGAGGCTCCTTGAGGTATCTTGCAGTCCACTGGTTCAATAAGCTAATGAAATGACCCCATTTCTTGAGGGTTCATGGAAGTGCTCAAGTTGTGGGATTGCCCTAGCAGTACTTGTGTGAATTAATGACGAAGAGGAGGCTGAGGTGGGATCTCATCATGCTCTACAATTACTTGAAAGGACATTGTAGAGAGGTTGGTGCTGGTCTCTTCTCACAGGTAATTAGGGACAGAACCAGGGGGAATGGTTTCAAGTTGCAACAGGGCAAGTTTAGGCTGGACATTGGGAAGAAATTCTTCACAGAAAGAGTGGTCAGACACTGGAATAGACTGCCTAGGGAGGTGATTGAGTCACCATCCCCTGATATGTTCAAGTGTCATTTAGATGGGATGTTGGGTGATATGGTTTAGGGGTGAACTTGTAGTGTAGGGTCAATGGTGGAATCGATGATCCCAAGGGTCTTTTCCAACCTGAATTGTTCTATGATTCTATGATTCTATGATTTAACTCAGAAGGGGTCTGTGATGTGTGGTGTCCAGCCTGCAGGATATACCAGAGTCCTTGTACAAATCCTTTGTATGTTTACTTCCTTCCTGGATGAGATATTAATTACATGCAAAATGGAAAAGCATTGGCAGTCAAGAGTGAGTAGAACCATGCTTGATGCAAGAGCTAAAGTGGGTGAGGGCTGCAAGCCTGGGGTCCCCTGGAAATTTCACCTGCTTCAGGACTCTGATGATTGTCCTGGTAGATGAAGATGGAACAGGCCCTTCATGTTTTGTTACACAGGTCTGAAAACACATTTGAACATCTTACCAGTGTATTCTTGCAGAAATATCTTAAGCTCTTTTGAATTATGATGTCATTTTTATTTCAGCTAAAAGTCCTCTGTAAATCACATTTGAATCTGCACCCAAACCCTGCAGCTTCCAGAGAGTTTGCTGAAAGGGGAAAAAAGAAAGGAAAAAGGTCTATCTCTAATGTCAAAACCACTTGTTTGCAAGAAGTTCTTAAAGATGACACAAGAATTTCCTTTTAACGTCTGTGGGGTACATCTTTGAACGATACAAATTAAAGTGTGTCCCTTTTATTGATATTTCAGAGAACCTATCTGAAGTGCCTCCATTTCCACAAAAAAAACCAGGCTGAGGCTATGGCCATAGCAAAATGTATAAAAGCGATATAAGCTTGGGTTTTCAGCTCATGGAGATCAGTAGATCTCCCTGATTTTGGCTGGTTTATATAAGCATTAGCTGGGTGATGAAGTTCAGCA
>NW_009714494.1:16307-19286 GCF_000703405.1 Apaloderma vittatum
GGAAGAACTCAGCATTCCTGTGCAAGGAATCCCTAACAGAGATTTCTCAACCTCCCCTGTTCCTTTCCCTGAAAGAACCTAGGAAAACCCTTCTGTGATATTCAGCAAGCACTGGATGGCAAGCACTGTGGCAGAAAAGCCTCAGGGAGCCTGAGATGCACTACATAAGTAGGAAAGGCTGTAAAGAAGACCTCCCTTTCCAGGACTCTGATGGGAAGCATAAACAGGCAAAACTATTCTTTGCTCACATGCCGACATTTGGCTGTGGGTTTCCTATTCAAAGTTCTTTCGAGAAGAGGGCTGCATACATGAAAAATGCCTAACTACTAGTAGAAATGTACAAGCCTCTTTTTCTTCAGAAAGGTCTCTGTGCAGTGAGCATGGATCAAACCTTACCATGAGATACCTTTATCATGTGCAAGTATGCCTGTTAAACAAGTAGGTTGTATCTGAACACCTGGAAAACCAAACAACCTCCCCCAGCATGTAGGGCTGTATTTTTTATTGCATTGTGCTCTGCAGGAATCCTTAAACCAAAATGATTAAACCAAAACAAGAAAATTGTTGCTCAGCAAATCCTAGATTGACAGTAAAAGCAACAAAACTAAGTAACAGAAAGAAAAAGCATAACTATCACTGCAAAAATGGGTGTTGTTTTCAAAAGAAAGGAGTTCAGTCTGTTCCAGGGCTTTTGCTTACTTCTCAGTTGTGTGTAATTGTAGTCTCAACCTAACTGGCAGAATTTCAGTGTCACAAGAACGTCTTAATGCTTGTTAACAGCAGAGCCAGTGATGAGCTTACAGTAATATTTCCAAAACTAATGGTACTAATACACTTTAAAAATCATTGCAACACTGCTGTGACGCCTTCTGCATGCATTTAAAAAAAATGTAAACTGGGACTCGTAAAGCCAAGGCATCACTCATGGTTAGGTAAGGGAGACATGCTCAAGGAGCCCTCCTATCACACATTTAGTTTTTCAAACAGAAGAATATCCTTAACAGTGACAAATTCCCACTGCTTCACCCAAAATTGTGATGGCCGGTGCTGGCTGAAGGTCTAATCCAATTTGTGGCGCTGGAGTAATCTTGCCAAGGAAGAGTATGATTCTGGAGGGCAAGGACTTGTTTTGAGCTATCCAGTTTCTTGTAAATACCTGGAGTGGGTTTCCCTTTCTTGCTCAAGAGCAAAAGGCAGCTTGGTAAATTGGTACTATGGGTAAAAATCATCTCTGCTAGGAGGACTTAACTCCTGCAAATTGTTAAACAATTATTAACAGGTCCATCATCTTTGCATTGTTGAAAACAAAAGCATACACAAATTCTTACTCAGAAGAGTTGCTTAACTAATTTTACACTGTACTTCAGCTATATACTCTTTAGAGAGAGCACAGAGGTAAAGCACAAAGCAGACTTGTAAAGAGACGCCACAGCCACAGTTGTATCATGCATAGCTCTAAAATAAGCCGGTTTTTCTTTGCTAAGTCACTTTGATTATTTGAACGTTGACCAGGAAAGTGAGTCTTCATGGAAGAAATGACTTTTTCTTTGCAGTGGGAAGACAGAATTTCCTGGAACATGGGCAGAGCAAGAGATAAAATCCTTGATGAGTATTATTAAGGACATTGTTATGCAAATATAATATGTTGTAGATCTTTGGAGGAGGGATTTTCCTGCCATAAGAGACTGTACTGTTTTAACAGTTATTTTAACAAAAACATGCCCAAATGCATTTGTTTAGACAGTTTTCTTTCCTCTTTTATGGAGCAGGAATTTTCATAATATATGTTTTTTGGAAAAGCTGATGTGGAATTTGCATTGAAAAGACTAGCTTTGAAGGGATGGCATTTTCATATTTTATCATACTGAAATGCTGAAACACCAGTTTGAAATGGAAGATTTCACTTCCATATGTTGGTTCAACCCAATTTTTTCTTAAGCATTTCTTCTGACATCAGAAATTGAGAACATAAGTAACATCAGTAATGTCATCAGCACTGTCCCCCAGAATGTCTGGGTGACTCCATTCTCACTGTAAAAACATTTCAATAGAAAATATTAGCCATTTTTAGACTTCATTACAAAACAGTCTTCTAACTGATCTTAACTCTTGATTACTTGCCAGGTTAGCGTATTTTTCTACATTTTCTACATGGGTTTTTTCTGCATCATGCAGTAGACACCAAAAATGCAGTTGTGTGCAGAGAAAATTGGAAATGGAAAAGCATCCAAAGTTTGCTGAAGTTCTGGAAATCAACTGACCTTCTGCATATTGGATGGATGTATCACACAGAAATTTCAGATACTAGTGCTAGCTCCAGCCTTGAGGTTTTCTTCAGTGCTGTGAGCTGAACCAAAACTGCCAAATTAATTTACCAAACAGGTCTGAGTGAGACAGGCAGGGATTGGCCCTGCCTCTACGCAACTGCAAGGATGTGATGTGTGCATGCTGCCAATTTGATCAGGCCTTCTCCGTGGAAACTTGCCAGCCCTTGAGCAGCTTGTGACTGTCAAACATTTATCATATTGTCAGAGGATAAAGCAAGGGCTAATGATGTCTTCCACAGCAGCGTCAAACACTGTAGATGGTTTGATAATGACTGACAGGGTTTCCTCAGCACTTCAAGGAACAGAACTTCTCAACCTAGTCGTTTCTTGTTTATCAAAAGTCCATTTATCTACATGAAGCTGCCAAGCCATGAGAAGATACTTGCCACGCATCCCTCAGACTAAAGAGCAAGGCACACCGCCCAGGCGAGCCACCCTCACTGGCCAGAAGTAGCACAGGCACAGACAGGTCTGGGAACAAGCACGAGAAATGCTTCACCTGGCCTCTGTCACTGTGGGTACAACAGGATGGGAAGGGACAGTGTTAGACCCAAACCATTGTGTGTTGTCCTGAGTAGAAAGTCACCACAATCTTTGGAGAAACGATGCTCCCAGCAGCTCTGGCTTCTATCTGGGAAAGGAAAGCGTGTTT
>NW_009714494.1:19317-31804 GCF_000703405.1 Apaloderma vittatum
GATGGGGTGGTACTTTTGGTCCTGGACAATTTAGAGATCATACAGAAAGAAAAAAAAAAAAAACAACAAAAGAAAATATTACATTAGGGTTCAGATTGTTCATATGTACCTCAGTTGATGCATTCTGTCTTTTTATTCATCCAGTCAGGTCCTTCCAGCAAGATTTTTCCTGCACAAAGATTTTGAGGTATCTAAAGAAATAAGGAGTCTGGACTTAAAATTTTGTCTCTTTCTTTACTACCCTGTGCATTTTCCAGGTGGCTAACTCTTGTTTCAGTGCTTCAGATGGTTCATCAGTGAGGCAGAGTGACAATGGTGTCCACACAGAAGTAGTGATCAGGGGAATACGTAGAATATTAACAACTAAAAAGAGTAAACACAAAGGAGAGGAAAAATGCTTGGGTTTATGATATAGTGCCTATGGAAAGGGCTGAGATCTCTGCTAGCTAAGGAACGCAGCTCCTGGGTGAATTTGTGAGGCCAGATTTTAGGTTAGTGACAGGTAGAAAGCCATCAGGGATAGCCATATGAATATGTGCTTGTATATCTTCAGATGATAGTGAATTATTCGTATGTGATGCCTATGTTTAAAGGGTGGGTTGACTGTAATGAGGAACACAAATGGATAGAGTTTGTTCTGTTCATGGGGTTATAACTCCAAATCTATGGCCAACTCTTCCAAGTAAAAAATAAATTAAAACTCAGTTGAAGAGACATCATTCTTTGTCAGTGTTTTGTGAAGTTCAGTAAGAGGTCATGTGCCCTCTCACTCGCCTCTAAAGAAAGGCCCCTGCAGTACTTCTAGACATGAATCCTCTTTAATTTCAGCTACAGTTTGGGATGGCTTATGCTGTTGTACCAGAGTTTTGCATGAAAGTGCCCTGGTTTTGTTTTAACATTGACCTCCAATGCTGTTGTATATGACTTTGTTTCCTTGCATAACACTTCCCACAGTGTTAGAACTTAACTTTAAAAAAAGAGTGTGGGTGATTTTTTCTCTTTTTTTTCCTTTTTTTTTTTTGCCATGGAGATATATATAAATACTAAAAGCAGGCACAGATAAAATAATAAACATTCAGAACTGTGCACTTTGAATTATGCTTTGTTTTGGAATAGATTCTTCCAGCATGTGCAGATTCAGAGATATATGATTTTTCCTTGGTACTGAAAGCCAGAAGGGTTTCTGCAAGTCATCTGACCACATAGCATGGTGTATGTTATTCAAACTCTTGCCCACGTTATGTCATTGGTAAAGATGTTCCTTTCTTTCTGATGCAGACTGTGATTGTTTTGGAAAAATAAAGCCCTGTAACTCTTGGGATAATTTCAGCTGCAGAAAAGTGACGAGCTGACTGACAGCCAAGTCCACGGTCATTGTCCTGAACCAGCAGGTGTGTCCCACTTTGAGGAGAGGGAAGGAAATCACATGGGGTTTGTGTGTGCATTTCTTCATCCTGATTTTCTGTTGTGGTGAGTTTTGGCTCCCTGTCAACAAAATCTTCTCATCCTGCTACTGAGCTGCTATTTCAAAGCCTTTTCTGAGTTTGCACAGAGTAAGTCCTGACAAGTGCAACATGCTGGTGCTTGCCGGAGCCGCTTCAGAGGGACTTCATGTGAAGATTTCTTTCTGTATGTGAGTTGTCCCAACAACAGGGCACTCGTTATTCAAGCATGGCTTATGGGCCAGCCATGCTGAGTGAAAGTACTTGGTTGTAAGTACTTGGTTCACTGAAGCACCAGGGTGAAACACTGGCTTTATAAGTTTTCTGAATAGGCATGCTCTCCTAAACTGAACTCAGAATAACTACCTAAATTTCTTGCTTAGTGTTTCCCGAAATAGGAGCTACGTTGGTTTATAGCAGTATATAGGTGCTTCATAATACAATACGCATTGTAAACTAGCATAAGCTCTGCACAAACAGCTGTATTCTTCTTCCTCCAGACAAAGTTAAAGACATAGGGAATAAAAAAAAGTTCTTATGTCACCTCATAGACTATTTCATCACTCTTACTTCTAGTAAGAGGAGATTCTGGGGGAAAAAAAAAAAAGTATCCGTATATGTCCAATAGGACCAATTTCGAGATAGCAAGTAGAGCTATTAAAAAATATACTATCCTCATACCTCTGTATACACTTATTTCTTTACTAGAACTCAGCAGAATTAATTCTGTTCTGACCGCCACTCTTCAGTTTGTGTCCAAGCTAAGCCAGTCTGCTTTCATTTTACACAGAAGTTGACAAGGGAGAAAAAGATGGTAATGTTGCTCAGGAGATTTGCTGGCCAAAAGCACACTCCCAGAATTCCCAGAATTAGCTCCCAAACCATGTTTGCCTAAGAAGCCTGCTTCTCTTTCCAAAATATATGAATCCACAGGATTAAGTCAACAAGATTTGTGACATACCATTTGGGAGAAACCACTGCAAGAGTAGATGTGAGGATGCACTGGGTGATAGATTTTCATCCTATGTCACCTTAACATTAACAAGGAGGTAGATTTTTATGTTAAAGCAGTAGGCATGAATGCAAGATCATCCATTGCGGTTTATGGTCCCTACTACAAGCTTCCATCATAAGTTTTGGGAAATTAACGCTATTCTTCACCTGTAAAATATGGAACACTTGACAGTAAAATACCTTCTCCCCTGTGAATCCACAAAAAGGTTTACCCAATAACTCCTTGCAGGATATAAGAGAAGATTTCCATATTTGCACTTTCTGAACTCCATTACCAGGGTCATCAGTCTGCCTGGAAACATTGCTGTTGTTGTTTTAGACAGTGTATGCAAAGCAGGCTGTGTAACTGCATTTTTAGCCCAGAGTATTTCAGAGCAGTCAGCTTCTTTTGGACCTTGGCAGCATCATTAGACTGCTGGACTCTAATAACTCAAAATTGCATAACCCATGAATCGGGCAAACATCCAATTTTGAGGTTTTCAGAGTCTGTTGATGAATTTAATCACAACTGAAGAGCTTTGCCAGATGAGTTTAAAGAGGTTTAAGCAGTGTAGCAGTCATCTTCTTGCTCAGTATGGTTGCTCTGTGTTTAAATATTGCAACTGAATCAGTGGTTCAAAACACTTGAACTTTGCGGTTCTACATAAAACTAAGCCCAGGTTAGTTAGGACCCTTCCTGGAAAGGTGCATACCATTGGAGAAAAACAAAAAGAAAGAACAAAAGGCTTTTAAATTGCACCGTACATGATAATGATAGAGTGTCTTCAAAGAGCACTGGGGTTTTTGAAAATCACAGGAGTGCAAAGAGGTCACCCATAGATATTTGAATTATTAACACATGTTTAACCATTAAAGAAAGATGCATTGATAGAATATCAATGTGATTAATTATTTAGTTACACAAAGTATGGCACAAAACAAATTAAGTATTCCCCACTGTTTGGGAAGGATGAACCTTGAATAAATGCATCATAAAAGGGTTTGTTACCACAAAGCTTGTTAATAACAGATGATCTTAAAGTATCATGGAGAATGTGTACATGTTGGTTGTATTTATTTTGGTTCCAAGATGAGCCTTCATCAGTTGATCTATAATGGGATGGATTAGAAAAAAATGACGAGAAATGTGGCAACCTATTAAAATAAATAGGTTTTCAAAGAAAATGTGTACAGCTATTTGAAGAAAAAAAAAATCCACCTAGTAAGATATCTTACACATGCTGTTTTCTTTGTCTGTATTAAGCAGCCTTGCCTGCATTGCTAATGCAGATTCTGTGGGAAGGAGAGAACGTCCCTCTGCTAGTCTGTGTTGGCAGGAAAGAAACTATTTTGCTGTTGGAACCTGTAGCTTACTTTTTTTTGCAAAATGTGGCAAATACAAGGTCGAAGCATTGCCTGTCTAATTTGCAATGCACTCATTGCTGAAATTCCTTCAAAGTTTGATTCCAGTGTATAGCTCTTGTGTAATTTCTTCAGTTGTCAATTATTCAAACAATCCAAACATGAAGTCCCCAGCATAAAAATGATGTATTTTCTCTATGCATATGATATTAGAAATGTTGAATTAGTAAGCATAGTTTTGGGAAAGCCTCACTAGGCCTCTTTTTATTTATAGTTTGTGAACACATAGTAGAATCAGGTGCTCAATACCCATTTGTGTGTTTTGCCAACAGTGCAGTGTTAGGCTGAGATACTTTACACAAGCTTCTTTACCTGCAGTGTTAGGGGACTTGCCACAGCAGGTTGGCTATGTGCTAGTGTTTTCCATGCCTAGGGAGAGGTAGAATAAAGTTTGCTGACATAAGTATATCTGTTACTCCCTCGTTTGACACAAAACAAGAGACTCTTGCTCCATTTCGTAGTGCATCCTCTTCCCCAGGCACTGGAGAAGCATCTCTCTCTTAGCTGTATCCTCAGGGAGACGACCATGATGAGTGGGAAGCAAATGACTGCCCACAGCCAATTGGGGCAAAGGGATGACAGAGTCCAAAGGCCACTTGGGACAGCCAGAGTGTCCACAGCATGAGCCAGGAACCAGGAAAATTTGGGTATGTTCAAGTAAAACTTCAGGACCAAACTGCATTAGGACACAGGTACTTAGCTACATGCACCTTGTTCATGATGACTCCAAGATGAAAAAAGTTATCTCAACTATTTAGATGCCTTATTGTTATATCACTTTACCTTTTGGATGCCAGAAAATCTACTCCCCTTCTAGTATAAAAGCATGAGATAACATCGTACATAGCCAATCAGACAATCTGTTTGGAAAGCTAGTGCATATGTAGAGGAAACAAAAAGAGGAAAATGTGGGAATAAACAAAAATTTAAAAATTACATGTTTTTAACCAAGAGGTGTACAAGCAATTTCAGGGCGCTGGATATTAAATGGAAGACCAAACATCAATGCATGTGATGACATCTAGTCTCTATAGTGTCTGAAAAGCTGTATCTGAGACATTTCTGTTGTTTTGTTTGGTTTTGTCAGCTGAAGATTTCCAGTTTGTCAGTCTTTTGTACAGTATTCAGTTTACATATTAGTATAAAAGCATAGGAATCGTCATGCAACGGCTTATTGCTCCATTTTGGCAGTTACAGTGTCCAGAAAAAGTAGGGTAGCGATGAGCTCCCTGGGAAAGTCAGGCTGTCTTGGAAACGGTCTTCCATGTGCCTTGCTCAGTAGAAGAAGCTCATGAAAGGTATTGGGTTACAATTCAAGCCCTAACTATATTAGAAACAAAACAACTGTTTTTAGCCTGCTGGAGAGCAGGCAGCCCTCTGTTCAGGTCCCTCCAGACCGCTGGGCCTCTCACAAACCTTGTCTTCCTGTCTTGTCTTGGACAATTTGTCTTGTCTATGGATCAATTTTGGATCCATAGCCTTGGGGTGTGAAACACTGGAAGGCTGTGAAAGCAGGCTTGTAGCATTTCTGAAGGAGAGCTGTCTGTACCTTGCCCCGTAATTTTAGGGAACTTGCTGAATAATTTAGTTCTAATAGACTGTAGGGACTTCTCACGTGGAAGTCTTCTGCCAGTTAATAATACTTAGTGCATATATTGCACTTTGCATCTGCAGAGCACTTTGCAAACATTAACTAATTAAGCCTCACAACACTCTTGGGAGTTAAGTATAAGTAAGTTATTATTGTTAAGCAAGGAAGGCTCTTGGCTCTCCTCTTAGTGGAAGTCTTGTGGGAGAGCCTAATCCTCCATTCTGCAGCCCTTTCTGGTCTTCAGTCCTTCCTGCGAGTTACATTTACAGTCAATTCAGAAACAAAGCACGCTCCTGCTCCTTGCACTTCCACAAGGAATTTTTAAACACTCTGCAACTGCATATTCACCTCCCGCACCTACCAGCACGTGCCAGCACGGACAGCTTTAGGAATTGCATAAGCCTTCTGTGGCTCTTCTCTCTCCTTCCAGAGAATCCATCATCTTGAAGGGCTGCAGTGATCACAAGTCTAATGATGATTTTCTTGGACGAGTCAGAAAGCTCTAGAAAAAAACAACTAACACTTTTAAGAACAGAGTATGGGGAAAATCACATGAATTTTCTACTTAGGATATTAAGGCTACTACTTTAAAACCTGATCTCAACTAGTGGTAAAGCTCCCATTAATGTCAGTTGTGCAGAAGCAGGCCTGTAAAAAAATTATCAGGCATCCCTGTATTTTCAGCAACACACATGTTTTCAGCGTGTCATTTCCAAGAAAGCCAGTGGAAACTATGTGATCAAATCCTACACATCCACGAAACCCATGGCATTTTATTGGGAAAGCAATCTCCAAGTGTAACGCCAGTAGAAGTGATACGGACCACTACTATTTCTATCACCTTCCAGAAGACTCTCCCGGAAATCCTAGGTCAGTTTTTGACTTACACTGAGGTTTCTGGCAAGGTCTCATGCAGAGATGCTGTGCAGGGAGGACTAAAAACACTGGCAGCATCAGCTGTGTCCAGCTAAGGCTTTGGGAAGTGCCTGTCAGAAGTGGGAGAGCATGCCCCATACGTCACATTATGCATTTCTGACAAGGGAACGTTCTGTGGCTCTGATGGTAGCTCCACTGGAAAATCACGTCCTCAGCAATCAACTCTCTGCTCAGCAGAGCTTTTTGTGAGGATTTGGGGTTTAATATTTATAGTCATAATAGTGCTGTTAATACATCACATTATACAGACACTTTGAAACTCTGACAAGGTAACTGAGAGAAAGCAGAATGGCAGCTGCTCCATCAGTTACTTTCTACTCTGTGGGAACCAACTGGTTGCTATTATTTACTATTTAAGCTAGACATGTTACCACAAAAAAATAAATAATATATACACGTCCAGAAAAAAAAAAGCAAAAATGGCCTTTGGGGACTTTGGAAACTTTCTGTGGTCTGATCCATATTTAAGTTGATGTTTTCTCAATAAATCTTTTCACTTCCTCCTCCTGCCACCTCTGCTGCCATATTAAAGTTAACAAGTTGACCACAGATTTACTAAATGGAAATATGCAGTCTGCTTAGTCTTTAAACCACATAAATACCTAAGAGGGATTTCTCCAGTTTCCAGCATTCATCTTGAAACTACTGCTTAATGTTAAATCATTAGACCTCAGGCTTTTTTTGCATAACCCGTAAGCAAGCATTTAAAATCTCAGTCATCTTCTGCTAGAATGAGAGTATGCCCTGTACAATAAAACACAAAAGGCAAGCTTCTAGTAATGTGGAAGAATCTCAAAAGTCTTAGTTAGTTGAAGGTGCAAGATTATCTTGAAGATAATCAGACTTTTTTGAAATCCGTATTTTCTAGGAGCTACCCATATCTGTGACTGCTTGCCTATGCGTTTTCAAGGGAACAAGTCTATGTGCACTTCAGTGAGGGTTGTCTTGGTCTTTTTGTTTCACCTGTACGTGTAATGTTGTCTCCTCTGTTATTTGGTGGGAGAAAGCATGTGAACACATTTGTGTGTGTACATTTATTTAGCAAGGTGTTTTCTGCAAGACGAAGAAGAAAATCAAGGAAAATCACTCTTTGATATAGACTTTTACATCTAAAGTTCTCTAGTTGCTCAAAACCAATTTAAAGACATATTTGGCTGCTATTTAAGCAACCAGAAAGTGGAGCACAAGCACAGCCATCAACAGGGACCAACCTGCACCTTCTCCCACCAAGCAAGTTCCCTGCAGAGACCACCTCACTCCATGCTACCTTTTGGCAAGTCCCTCCTTAAAACTCTGCTCCTTGACCCCTTTAAAACACGTAACATGGGCTGAGCAAACAACTCATGTGAGGTAACCTCCGCTTGTTGTGCTCATCTGTGTGGCTTCTCAGGGCTTTTTACTCCTCTCATCCACTCATTACATCTATCTGCTATCTAGTGCATTATGACTAAAATCAGGCCTTGGATATCATAGAATCACAGAATCATAGAACGGCCTAGGCTGAAAGGGATATTAGAGATCATTTAATCCAATCTCCCTGTCATGGGCAGGGACGCCTCTCAACTAGATCAGGCAACATATGGGGACCGAACAGGGATGGATATGTGTGGAGCAATGGAAATCACTTCTTTTATGGTAGTGCAAATTCTAAAGATCTCTACACTTGAACAGTATCCATAGACAGTATTATTGGACAGCCAAATGATGATAATAAATATGACAGAGAGTTGGAGGAAAAAAACTGACAAATGAAGTGACAAGCCTTTTTGCTTCAGCTGAGACTCCCTCAGATGTTTGGAGAACTCACACCATTGGCAGGGAGGGACAGTTAGCCACCCAGCCAAGAATCCCACGTACATTAACACAGGTAACTCAGCTGAGCGTAGCTTTTGGGGCTGCTCTAAGGTAAATGAAGGTGATCTTGTTTGGATGGTTCTGGGAGCAACACAGGAAAAAGCCCTTTCCCATGCATAGTGAAGGATCAAATGCTCCCAGGTATTTCCGTGTGTCCCAGTGAGATGAGAGCACCTTGAATGCCTTTAGAAGCAGACGTGACTCAGCAGGCTTTTTCAAAGACACCTCTACCAGTCAATAGAAATACACCACTCATCTGTCTTAGTGGTGTTTGGAAGTTCAATACATTCTTATAAGTTGGTTTCATAAAAGGTACTGTCAGCTTGCTCGGAAAGCGAAGTTTAAAAATGCCTGTTTTTTTCTTCTGTTTTGTCACATCGAGTTAGAACTCCTTTTGACTGGTTTTTTTGCTGCTTTTTCATAAGGGCTGTCCCAAACAGTATAAGGGCGGCAGTCTGTACTAGTTCTCTTGGACTTCAGAGACATTAAAAAGGGAGATGTACACAACTCTCTTTGCATTTTTCTCCTTCCAAGACATTTGTACAGGAGCCTATTTCACTGGGGAATCTTTAATCAAAGTTGCCATTTTTGTTTTCCTAGGCACAGTCAAGTACAAATTTGTATCTGCTCCTAGTCCTCTTGATACACACATCATTCTTGAACACCCAACATTTTTATGCTGTTTGACTACCTCCAAAGTCATTGTACTTTATTCCTTATTCTGATAAACTAGGAGCAATTTTCTTCTTCCTGCTTCCCCAGTTAAGAAAAGCTTTAAGTAATCAAAATTTCTGGCCTGTAATTCAAAGTATACTCTTACCTGGTTGTATATTGTTTCTGTAGGCACTGCATGTACATTTCTGAGGGTGGAATTTGGCCCAGCAGCATCCTTCACTCTGTGCCAGCATGAGGGAAAATTAATTTGTATTGTAAAAGAAGTTTATCTCAATTAACACAGAGTGGGAGTACATCACGCATACGCCACTGATTTTTGTGATTTGATGTTTTCACTGAGAGGGTGGTAGTAATCTGCACAATTTATTTTTCTCTGAAAATCACTCTTTAGGCAAGATTTAAATATTTACAAGTGATCCATAGGAATATTTGGTTTGCAAAGCCTTTGTTTCACTTGGGAAGTGTGCTTCTGCCAGGACCTGTAACTTGGAGTCAGGCACCATGCACGCAAGAAAGGAAGGTGCAGCTCAGGCATGTGATTTACATTTGCAGGATTCTCAGAACCAGCTGTTTTACTCACACTCACAAGCCTCCATCTTTTAATAGCTTCCTCACATAAAGCAGACTCTTTCTTTAGAAGAAATGGGCGTGTTTCCATGATAAAACTGGTGACAGAAAGGAAATAGTAGGTCAAGCTAAATCCTGTGAGGTGGCTATCTAACGAGCAAAGGGGGATTTGAAGGTCCCACAAAGCACCCATGCTGAAGTATGGGGCACAGTTCCTCTTCCATGCCAAATTAACATAATAAGAGAGATAAGGAGATAGCAGGTTGTTACAACCGTTCACTGCAAAGCCAGTAAGGAGTCCTTTGTTTGATTTCTGAGTTGTCACAGAGCTGGAGGCTGTCATTTGGGCGTGATGGTAATGATGTTGTTCCAGAGTACAGCTACTGCACTGATTTTGCAGACTTTGGTTATTCAAGTTATTCAATTTGGACGGTGCCTTGGGCACAGTGACCATGATCTGATAAGGTTTTCTGTATGTGGAGATGCCAGTAAGGGGTGCAGCAAAGCTGCCATTTTGGATCTCAGTAGGGCTGATTTTAAGTTGTTTAGCACTCTTATTGCCAAAGTTCCTTGGGAATCAGTACTTAGGGGTTTGGGAGTTCAAGAGGGCTGGAAGCTCTTTAAGAAAGAGGTCCTGAAGGTGCAGGAGCAGGTCATCCCTGTTAGCTGTAAATCGAGCTGGAGGCATAGACGACCTACCTGGCTTAACAGGGAGCTTAGGCTGGTACTCAGGGAGAGAAAGATTTATGGCCTTTGTAAAGAAAGGCAGGCAACTCACGACGACTACAAAAATGTTGTGAGGCTATGTAGGAAAAAAATTAGAAGCTCCAAAGCCCAGCTTGAAGTTCATCTAGCCTCTGTGGTTAAGGATAACAAGAAAAGTTTCTATAAACTTATTAACAACAAAAGAAAGGTCAAGGAGAGCCTCCATCCCCTGTTAGATGCGGCCGTGACATCAGACGAGGAAAAGGCTGAAGTGCTTAATGACTTCTTTGCCTCAGTCTTTATCAACAGGGACAGTTATATAGAAAGAATCCAACTTCCTAAGCTGGGACAGGGAGCAGGAAGACCCCTCTCCATTCCAGCAGGAAATGGTTACTGACCTGCTGAAACATTTAGATGTACACCAGTCTATGGGCCCAGATGGGATGCACCAAAGAGTGCTGAAGGAGCTGGCAACAGTGATCACCAAGGCACTCTCCATCATTTATCAGCAGGCCTGGCTGACTGGAGAGGTCCCATCAGATTGGAAGTCAGCTGATGTTACCTCCATAGATAAGAAGGGATGGAAGGACGATCCAGGGAATTACAGAATGACAGAATCACAGAATCACAGAATGTTTGGGGTTGGAAGGGACCTCTGAAGATCATCTAGTCCAACCTTCATCCCAGCATACCTAACCACTACACCGTAGCCTCAAGTGCTAGATCTACTACCCCTCCGGGATTGGTACCTCCACCCCCTCCCTGGGCAGCCTGTCAGTTACGGGCCTGTCAGTTTAACTTTGATCCCAGGAAAGCTGATGGAGTAGATCATCCTGAGCTGTATTACAAGACACATGCAGAACAATCAGGTGATCAGGCCCAGTCAGCAAGAGTTCAAGAAGGGCAGGTCCTGTTTGACCAACCTGATCTCCTTCTATGACAGGGTGACCTGCTTACAGGGTGAGGAAAAGGCTGTAGATGTTGACTACCTTGACTTTAGCAAGGCATTTGACCAGTTTCCCATAGCATTCTCCTAGAAAAGCCAGCTGCTCATGGCCTGGATGGGAACATTCTTGCCTGGATTAGGAACTGGTTGGATGACTTGGTTCAAAGAGCTGTGGTCAATGGAGTGGTGTCCCTGAGGGCTTGGTGCTGGGACCACTTCTGTTTAACATCTTTATCAATGACCTGGATGAGGGGACGGAGTGCACCCTTATTAAGTTTGCAGATGACACAAAACTGGGAGGAAGTGTCCATCTGCTAGAGGGCAGGGAGGCTCTACAGAAGAATCTGGACAGACTGGATCGCTTCTCCAAGGACAATTGCCTCAAAATCAATAAGACCAAGTGGTGGGTCCTACACTTTGGCCACAACAACCCCCAGTAGCACTTCAGGCTTGGGGAGGAGTGGCTGGAGAGCTGCCAGGAAGAGAGGGACCTGGGGGTGTTGATGGACAGCCGGCTGAACATGAGCCAGCAGTGTGCCCAGTTGGCCAAGAAAGCTAACGGCATCCTGGCCTGTATTAAGAATAGTGTGGCCAGTAGGACCAGGGAAGTGATTGTGCCCCTGTACACGGCACTGGTGAGGCCTCACCTCGAGTGCCGTGTGCAGTTCTGGGCTCCACATTACAGGAAGGACATCGAGGTGCTGGAGAAGGTACAGAGAAGGGCAACCAGAATGATTAGAGGACTAGAGGGTAAGTCTTATGAAGAGTGGCTTCGGGAGCTGGGGCTATTCAGCCTGGAGAAGAGGAGGCTGAGGGGTGACCTTATCACTCTCTACAACTACCTCAAAGACAGCTGTAGAGAGACCGGTGTTGGCATCTTCTCCCTAGTGAATAGCGATAGGACAAGAGGGAATGGGTTCAAGTTGCACCAGGGGAAGTTTAGATTGGATATTAGGAAAAACTTATTCACCAAAAGGCTGCTGGAGCACTGGAATGGGTTACCAGAGGAGGTGGTGGAGTTGCCATCGCTGGACATGTTTAAAAAACGATTGGATGTGGCACTTCTGGTGATGGTTTAGTGTTACACTGGTGTAGGCTATAGATTGGACTTGGTAATCTTGAAGGTCCTTTCCAACCTCTATGATTCTATGATTCTAAGTAGACTTTTCTTTAAGGAGAAGAGATAATATTTTAACCCGGGAGTTTTATATCCAGCACTAAACAAGGAGCCCCATGATTTGGCTGCACCAGGTGAATTCTCCTGCAAATTCTCCAGTGCCTTCTTTTGAGCTTGGTTTGGAGCACTAAATTCTGGGTAACATGTGACAGAATCACAGAATTGTTGTGGCTGGAAAA
>NW_009714495.1:0-33114 GCF_000703405.1 Apaloderma vittatum
TCGCCGTTTCTTGTGCGGTTCGGGGAAGGGAAAACAAAAACCGCAACAACCCAGCTTGTCGGTGGATAAACTGTGACACGTGCGAGTGTGTTAATTATCATTGAGCATCCAGAGCAGGCGCGGTCGGGTCCGGGCGCGGGGGGAATGATAATTCCGCTTCGCAAAGTGGTAACTGCTCGGGGGCTGTCGGGTTCGCTGAGGAAAAGGAAGGTGTTTAGTCTGGACTCCCCGGTCTGTAGAGTTTGGTGGTTGGGGTTGGAAGCTAGAATTCCTTTTTCTTGTCCTAATCCTAAATCTGAGGTGGATTTTTCATGTTCCTGACAAAACTACTGCTTCCCTCTGTATCTCAGATTTTTCCCTCCATTTCTCCCTTTGCAAACCTGAGGTAAAAGGACCAGCGTACTCTGCAATGCTGTAGTTACATTCATGACATTAAAAAGAAATCATAATAACCGGCACCTTATGAAGCTGAGCTCTGTTTTCGTAAATACGATACTGACACTGCACTGCCTCTTGTTCAATGCACTGTTGCAGTGTTAGAAGCTGGCATAGCTTGACTCTGTACGTGATCTGTGTATTTTCGTTAATCCTGCCTCTTCTTTCACTCGCTGTACTCAAAATTCAGAGATAGAAACTTTTGCTCTACTTCTGATCTTCTGAAAATTGTCTTTACTAGAGATACAGTCATCTATTTGCATTTAGAAGTGACATCAACATCTGTCTATCCATGTTTCTACTCATCTGGGAGGGAAAAATGAGATAGTTCTTACTTACAAGAGTTTATTTTAGGCTTCCTGCAAATTCAGGCAGCTGCAGAGACACCTTGTATATTCCACAGGCTTTTCTGTACCTGAAGGATTGCTTCTCAAAAAATGGAATCCAGATCTTGGAGGAGTAATTGAAAAGTCTGACTTGACTATCCTCACTGCCACCTTCCCCACCTTTGGCTACGCTCCAGAATGAGGGAACCACTACATTATGCATTAAATTAATATATAACACTTCGTGTATATAAAGTGCTACTTAGGCAATGAGTGTCAGAGAAAGGCAGACTGAGATTGGAGAGAAAATGATGGGGTGTATGCTGCTTTTTTGTGCTTTTTTTTTTCCCCCCAGCTGTGGGAAAGCTTCTTAGGTTTAAATATCAACTTGTCCAACCCACTGTAGCAGGATTTTAGGGAAAAGTAAGTAATTACCCTGCTTGTTATGCTGCTAGACTGGGTAATTAGATCCTGAATGATACAGGAGCTTCTCAAGAGGATGGGTTCCATCCCTTCCTCCCAGACAGCGAGCTCGCATACCAATTACTTAAGTTTCTAGCTGCCCCACAAGTCAGTGCCCACTGTTTCCCATTAGCTGCTACAGCTGTAAAGAAATGTTTTTTCCTGTGCCCTCTCATAAGGCAATACAAAGTCTGAAAAATATCAATGCAGATCTTGCAACAGAAGCAAATAGTGTGTTTCTGAAGGGAGCTGCTGAAGTGCTATCGTTACAAAACCTGCGTTGATTTACTTCAGGAAAAATTAGTAAAATGGGCTACTGGTTGGTGAACACCTTACTGGAATAGGAGTTTAGCTGAGCTGTCTCTTCAGACTGCGAAAGAAGTCGTCTTTGACTAAGCCCAGCTATGTTCAAGTACTGCCTGAGTTGATTACTTCAGTTTATTTTAGGTAACTTTACACTGATCTGCAATGATTCCTGAGTAAATATCAAGAAGTGGTGAATAAGGAGGAACAGAAGGAGCTTGTCTAGATAAACTGAAATGTACATTCTAAGATAGTAATTTGGAGGGGAAAAAAGTGGCAATTTGAAGACCCGCATTTGAAGCCGTTGGACTTCATGCTGGTTACCAACTAAACTTTTGATATTTGACATATTCTTTCATTTAATTTCAAGCAGATATTGTGAGCATTGACCTTTAGCCTCATTAACTCCTGAAATTTCTTACAAGAATTTCTCTCTGTGAACTGTGGTAGTATGGACATTAATTCCTTTGATTTAAATCTAGACATTGGTGTAACCTTTTATAAATTGGCTTGTTAAAATTCTTCTCTGTATTAAAAATAAAATAGAGAATTAACATCCTTCAATTTTATGAATATAAATAAAAAGTTATTACAGGAAGTTTTATTGTACTGCCTTCTAGTCAGCCTCTAATGTAGCTTTCAGTAATATGACAATTCTTTGTAACAAGAATTACAGCTTGTATCATATTTTTTCTATTCTTAATCAAACTGTAGGCTTATATATAGTGTATTCTTCTATGAATCTTCAATTGCTAGTTACTCAGATTGGCTTTCCAGCATTCAGAAAAATAATTAGTATATTTTTATTCTTTCTGTAGAAAATTATTATAAAGCCTTTACCCTTCATACATCCAGGCTACCTGCAGCTAGTTTTTAGAATAGACTTATTTGAATAATAACATACGTCTTCCTCAGATTACATGGAACAGTTAGTGTTTTTATTTACTTCTGATGCTGAAATGTCAAGGTGGATTGGGAGGACTGACTGCACAGAATCGAATTATTTTACTGAAAAGTTTTAAATAAGCAGTTTTTATTTGATCTCATAACATGTTGAAAACATTGAGTAGCATGATTGAAATTGTTAATCTGTTATACTGCTACATCATACTGAAAAAAACCCACATTTAGGAAGTAAAAATAATACACTTGTATATTTATACTTCGAGTTATATATATGGCAGCAAGAAAGAATTAATGAGTTTGCATGCAAGAAGTGCATTGTCCAAGGAATAGTTGCAATCTGTCGATGACCTGCACAAATATATATATGTGTGTGTATGCATATATATATATGCACACACATACCTGCTTTCCCTGCTTTATCTGTGGTTTCCCATTATTATTTGCCTATTTCACAAATTATACCTGTAGCTGGGTACTTAACCACCCACCTTTTTGTACATACCTTCAATGATAGCACTTAAAACTGCTATAAATGCCTGTAAAATGTACAGCAATGCACATCTCCAAACAAAATACTAATCAATAATAACAGATGTAATACTGAGAAAATACTATAAGTCATCTTACAGAGTATGGAGGATTAGTGTTGTTGGATTTCAATAATTTAGCTTTATAATTTATCATTTTACATGATTAGAGTTGATTGCGTTATGAGCTTTCTGTGTTGGAAAGGTATATTTTGCCTACGTGATGTGAATCGAAAAATAGTTCTCATGCCTTTTCTAGTTTGTCAGCCTATTTTGGATCAGACAATATCCACAATTTGTGATTATTTTTCTTTATAGTCTGACTCTTGTTCGACTTTTGGTCTGCGAATCAGATGTGTTAGTTTCAGGCATATAATTTTGAAGCACCCAAATACTCCTGTGGCTTTTTATCCTTAGGAAGTTAAGTAATCAATATGTTGAGTCTCTGGAAAACCCCCTCTTTAAACTCGTCGTTATACCTGGAAGACTAAGGTGCTGTACTTTCATTTTACCGTCATTTTAGGATGTGTTTTATAGTTTAGGCAAAGTTAAGCTATAAAACGGATAGAGAAAACAGGGGAATCAGTGTAAAAATGAGCCTTTCTCCTTAGAAAAAAATGGTTTGCAGATAATAGTATGATCTGTAAGAAAGGAAACTTAGCTGTTGCTCTCTAAAGTGCTGTCTGCATTCCCTTTTTGTATGGAGGGGATTTCAGAGCTGTTCATCCAGGGTTTTTCAAAGGCTCTAATTTTGATAAAATTAAACCAGCAAAACCCAGGAGACGTCATTGGCTATACAGTCATCCTGCTGTTTTGAGAATACTGTACTCAGAAAATTAGTCCGACATAAAGTCAGACCATAAAACTTACGAGTCATTGTTTTTTAAAAAGGTGTAATTGATTCTATGCTAACACTGTAATTTTTTGACTTTACATATGTTCCATTATAAAACTGCAAGTACGCATATGGACTTCATTGGGTGCCCGCTGATTTTCAAAGCAGTTTTGACATCTTTCTGAACAAACTGTGTTTTAGTTGCTGCTCTAAGGTCAACTGAAGTGCTTATTCAACGAGGGCAGGTATTATCTACTTTCCTTAGATAGTAATGCATAAGTAATTATTTTTACGTGACTTAATTCATACTTTACCTGAAGTACTGAAGGTGCTTCGTAATTCCGTTGACAAGATTTGTCTCATATTACTTTAGATGCCTAAAAAATGGGGTGGCATTCAGTTTGTGTAGATTGAGACATGTACAATTAGGTGACTAAATGAGAGCCGAATTGCTAAGCTCCGTAACTGCAGTTCATGGAGATCTAGAACAGAATGTGGCTGCTTAGGCACAGCTATCTACTGTGATTTTGGCTGCATGATATCATACTTGCCCTCCAGTTTCCAGTCTGAGTTGGTGCAGACCTCTTGTGAGTCCTCTGCCATCTCTGTGTGCTCTGTGTACGTGTGTTAGACATGGCACCAGCTCCTAAAATTTAAACAACTGAGTCTTATTCTTTTCAATACAGGTGATGGAATCCAGAGAGCTATTTACCTAAAAATAAAGATTACACTTTAACAGTGCTTCTTAGATGTTTTAGGTGCCTAAAGGTATCTTGTTAGGATACCAGTTGCCTCTCCAGAAGGATGGGGCACTCCCATAGATCCTGTACTGTGTCTGCCACCAGACGGCCTTGCTTGGAAGAGTGCATTGTTCCCGGAGTGTCCAGCAAAAGCTCATCCTCCAGGCTCCCTCTGGAATTGGGGAAGGAGACAGCCACTATTTTTTAAAAAGTATTTGTTTTGTTGATTTGTTTTTTATTTGTTAATAGGGAAGAGTTTGTCTTTCTGGGAGGTGTCTGTCTTTCCCGAATGGCTTTGGAGAGAGCCAGAGTCCAGCACAGAGCCACAAAGATGCTGAAGGAACTGGAACATCTCCCTTATGAGGAAAGGCTGAAGGATCTGGGTCTCTTTAGCTTGGAGAAGAGGAGGCTGAGGGTTAACCTTAGAAATGTTTATAAATACGTCAAGGGGGAGTGTCAGGAGGATGGAGCCAGGGTCTTTTCAGCCACGTCCAATGACAGAACAAGGGGCAATGGATTCACGCTAGAACATAGGAGGTTCCACAGAAATATTAGAAAAAACTTTTTCACTGTGAGGGTATTGGAGCACTGGCACAGGCTGCCCAGGGAGGTTGTGGAGTCTCCTTCTCTGGAGACATTCAGAACCCGCCTGGACACGTTCCAGTGTGACCTACTGCAGGTGATCCTGCTCTGGCAGGGGGCTGGACTAGATGATCTTTTGAGGTCCCTTCCAATCCCTGACATTCTGTGATTCTGTGAAAGCAACTCGAGTTAGTCTTTGAGTGGCTGCAGCTAGGCAGATAGGAACCTGTGTTTCCTATCATAAATGTAGCTTACATTTCCTACCATAAACAACTACTTTCTAAATACTCTGCAAACAGAATCTCAGAGTTGCCTCATGCAGGAAATCGCAACTGAGTTGTGATATGTTTTGCTTTGAGGATTAGGATGGAGAAATTAAATGAGTTGTACTAATAGAGTGATTACATAATCATTTTTATGGCAAACACAAGTTTTCTAGCTTGAAGAAGATTTCTGTGTGCAGTGCTTATAACTTGATTGCAAATCACAGGAGTATAAAATAGAATATGTGATTTCATATATTGGTTTTTGGTGTTACGTTATTTTACAATTTAATGTACATAGGGACACTAGTAGATCATACTAACTAGATATGGCAGATAGACCATATAAGTAATTTTTTTGTAGTGTATATATATATATGTGTATGTATGTGTATGTCTGTGTTTGATAGATAATATGGGGGGGAAAAAAAGGAAAAAGAAGAAAGAAATACTGACCAAGGAGGGAAGCATCTCTGGAGGCCTGTGTAGCCCTGCAAAGAGTGCCGTCACTGTGCTGGTGAGGAGCCAGCAGCCATCCACTATGAGACGGCAGCAACGGGTGCTGCTCCTGCAGGACAGTCTGTCTTAGCAGGTCACCTGCTCTCTAGTTGCTGGCTGGCGAGAAGAGCATCCTTCCTTCTAATCCTCTTGTCTTGGCCCCATCAGTTTTTCTCCCTCAGGACAGTGCCTGTGAACTCCCCCAGGCTACCTCGCTGTCTCTCCACTCCTGTCATGTTTTATAGTTCCTGTTGACAGAGAGAGAGAAGTGCTCGTGGCAGACGGTGCGATAGAAGAATGACTCCTGTTTGGCCGAGGGAATTGATGACAGGCTTCTGTTTGTCCGCAGAGCAAAGAGACTGCTCTGAAGGAGAAGACGTATCTGCTTGTGCAGAGACGAGGAGGTAGTTGTTGCTGGGAGGTGACAGTAGTCTGTTGGCATGGGTTTGAGTCTGATGGGATTTTTTTGTAAAAGCGGGGATAGACTTGTGCAAAACTTCGAGAGCCTCCCCCACCCCCAGGTAGAGCTGGACCTGCCTCTGGACAGGGCCAGGCCAATCAGCCAAGTCACAAGTCCAACAGAACTGAAAAAAGATGCATCTTACTCTACATAAATAGAAGTGCCATTCACAAGATGGATTTCGCAGTCCACCAGTAGTAAAGCTTGAGCAAGAGTGCTCTGTCTGGTGTTTTTGCACTGGCTTGCAGGGAGATGGAAATGAGCGGGAGGTGTAAAGAAGGGAAAAAATATTTCTAATTAAAATAATTAGAAAACAGGGTTTATGCATTGATATTGAAGTAGATGGCTTTGCTTAGCACTGAAATACAAGATGGAGAGAGAACATAAATTTCACAACATGTAGAAAGCTGGTGGTGAGAGGAGGATGATCAGCTGCTCTTTAGAACCAATTGAAATAAGACCTGAAAAATTTACATAATTGATTTCAAATTAGTTTTCAGCTAGCTACATTTGTTGTAATATCTCCTTTTGTTGCAGGTGTTCAAGAAGAGACTAGAAAAATACCTCTTTCAATGGTGTTGCTTTTGCCTCTGGAGAGGCTGGGCTGGCTGATACTTTGAGATCTTTTCAGAACTCTATTTCTGTGAATCTGTGCTCTGATGCAATTATTATTTCTGTCAGTGCTCCCCTGAGTTGTAAACACAAGTGTGTTTTGGTGTAGTTTCAGATGCCCCTCCTGGTCTCGTGCTGATGCTGCAGAAGATCAGTAGTTTCCCATAAGTCATTTTTAATATATGCCGATGTCACATGGATGTGCTATGCCATCTGAGATGTCGTTAGTTAGCAGCATTGTGTATGCATCTTCATCGTGTTCTTGGTATCCTTACATTGATTGCAAGAGGCATCGCGTGTATGTCCTTTCAAATATACTGGTCATATAAAAAAAAGAGTTGTAAAGATAAGGTCAAGACCTCTGTGCAAGTAAATTTTAACTTCTGTCGACAGCCTTTCATCATGTCCAAGTAATGAAGAAGTACACGAATTTAAGTTAGACAGGAGTAGAAAATTGACAGGAGCTTCATGGATTCATGTCTAGCAATTTTTTCCATTCCTTTGAAGACAGAAGAAGAGAGAGAATGATATTTATATGAAGATTTTTATTCATGCACTGAGTGCTTATTCAAATAATTTTTATGTCTGTAGTCATACAGAAAGCTTAACAGTTTAATAAAGATATGGCAGATGATCTCGTCGTTGGCAGAAGACAACATACAAACACAGCAACATTCATGATATGTCTGACTAAAGGTCCACCCAGCCAAGTGACCTGACTCTGATACTGGCCAGCAGTGGATGCTTAAGGAAGAATAAAATAAACATGTTAATTCTTGTCTAGTGTACTCTTGCAACCTGCCATGATTTGTGACTTGAGACTTCTTGAGTCTCAAGACTCTCAAAGAGACTACTTCTTGTTCAGCTGTCATCAGAGCATTGGGATCATGTAGTGATGATACACTTTCCCCCATAATTTTCATTTTAATAAAGATTTAATTATATAAAGAATTTAAACTTGGGTAGTATCAAGTGCAATCCATCAATACTGAAGGATAATAAAAACTTTCAGTGGAAGAGGTTGAGTAATATTTAGCTACCATTAGGGGTTTTAGCTTATCCAGGACAAACTTTATTTTTTCTCCCCTATGACACAGAGTCATAAAAAATAGCTGGGAGAAGAGTAATTTCAAAAGAAGAGCTCATTTAATATTTGTAATTGAATTTCACAGTTCCTTATAACTGCAGATATTGCAAGGAAAAAATCCCCAAGTCTAGGCATGTCTAATTCATTATTCATTATTACGGATTTTAACCAATAATTTTGGCAAAATAATTTGTTCTCTCAGCAGTTAGTAAGCGGTTACAGGTTGCTTTGATAATGTAACCTGCATTATGAATGTAATATTGCATACGGCAGAGAGGGAAGGTAAAACAGCTGTGCTGGGAGGTCTGCAGTTACGCTGGATAATTGGCAGTTCAATAGCAGTTAATGACTTTTTTCTTTATACAGATATGAATGTTGAATTTTCATTAGTTCATGGGTATGTCTCCATGGCACAATACAGAACTCTGCAGAGATGCCAGAGGTACCTCTGGTGCAGCTAGAACAGTTTCTCAAAGCTGTGAAGTTATGTCAATGGTTGTATTGGTAGGAGTTTGGTCCTTGAATATGACTTGTTTCACAAGCTTTAAATAGGTTATTCAGCTTATGACCTGCTCTAGTCAGAACTGATCATCAGAGCTCCCTTTAACAGAGAGAAGCACTTCTGTAAGACCATGTTTTTTGTTTTAAAATGGTAAGAGGACTGGCACTCCAGAAGTGCCTGTCTAGAAGTGTTACCAGGGTAATGGGATGGAGAAGACAATGAGAGGAGTTGACTGTCCTAGGATAGATGCTCAGTGTTTAGTTAGAGTTGGGATGAGTTCCACCTATTGTTCCTCCTTAACTTGCCAGTTTGAAGGTATGTAGAAGACTGTGCTGAATGGGTACACAGGTGATCGTCAGCAGCACTAAGTAATTTACCCAGCAGGTTAATGCGTGTGAAATCCTGTATACAATTTAAATTATGGAAGATTTTTTAGGTAGACTTTGTGGGAGTCCTGAGCTGAAATATGCATAGGACAGAGAAGATAACCTTTAAAAGCAAGCTCAAACCCGTGTGATTAAAAATAGCTCATTCCTTGCTCTTTTAATTGAGATGTAAGGTAATCCCACCATCATACTCTCCTGGTCTATTAACCTTAAAGTTTCTTGAAAGGAAGAACTTCACTCCTTTGAGTGACACATGGCTGTTGCTTGATCATACGAGGGATATTTTAACATCTCCCATTCAGGTGGTAACTTACCCATCACGAGCTTAACATGTGAACCCATTGCTTAATTGTAATGTGAAATGTGGAGTTGTAATGCAGTTCAAACACCACGTGAGGTTGGTTGTTCAGGGCCCTCCACTCTTTGAGACTGGGCTGGTGCAGAGTGAAAGAGCTGAGTGCTTCCCTTTCCAGGAGCTGAGCCTGGCTATGCAGGGAAGCTGAGTTCCTCTCATGTTTTTCAGTGGGGAATTAAGTCTGGAAGAGTAAGGAAATGAATCCACCAGACTTGGAATGCTGAAATGTTAAGTAGTGGAAAAGATTTTTCTGCTTAAACAAAGCTTACGTTGTAATCAGATAGCTCTTTTTCTTGGTGATTTTTGACGCCAGTATTCCTTTTTAAATGCACTGGAATTTTGAAATTGAAAATAATAGACAATAGAAAAATGTGTTTAAATTCTGAATATTAGAATACACACAGCTCAAGGTGAGAGTACTGAGGAATGCAGTAAGTCTTGTTATTCACTGCAGATACAGAAGATGAACTTAGGCCATTTTTTGTGCTGTAGCACAATGATATGTCTGTGTATTTGTGCACCAGCAGTGATTTGCTTTAGCTTCTGACCTCCTGGGCTATTCAGATAATGGCACGTGGCTTTTCTAAGCTTTTCCAATCATGCAAAGTAGACTTTCTGTTTGGATAACAAATAGTAGGCTTTCTATTTTGATAACAGGAATTTTGCATAGCAAAATGGCAGTAGAACTTGCAGAATAACTATGACCCTTGATTTTGTTTTCAAAAAGACCCCATAAGCTATGGATCTTCTAAATTTAGTAGTTCTGATACTCCTGGTAATCTGAAGAACATCAAGTCTTCTGTGCTTGAGCATGGTGCCTGAGCTCAGACGTGCATTCATCGTATGTTAATCATTTGCGTGGGTTTGGCCCGGCATTTTCCCAGGTGATGCATGGGTACTCACTGGAGGTTAGCACACACCAGGTCCACTTCCAGGACACAGCTTGGATGCAGCTACTTGTACTGTGAAATAAGTCTCAGTCAGTTAGAGCGTGGTGCTGATAACACCGAGGTCACGGGTTTGATTCCCGTTTGGTCCCCATGTGTTGCCTGATCTAGTTGAGAGGCGTCCCTGCCCATGACAGGGAGGTTGCATTAAATGATCTCTGAGGTCCCTTCCAGCCTAGGCCATTCTATGAGTCTATGAAGTAAATTCATCTAAATAGAAAGAAGCCATGCCATGCCACTATATGTCATGTCATGCCACTGTCCTTTGGACCAGGAAACTCCTTGGCCCACTTCAAGTGCTAGTCTAGATATATCCAAAAAGTGCAATTCGTTGCATCCATGTGAAATTAGGTAGTCACCCTTTCTAGTGGGAGAGCTGTGACTCTCCAGAGGGTGATACATCCTACCTGACTGGCAGTACCTACATTAGAAGATAACTTCTTGTAGAGAGAGCTTTTTCCCTTTCCATTCTTAATACAGGGAGCACGGTTTGGGCCGAATGCCTGTCTCTTAGGCTTCTGGCAGCAGATGAAGTGAATGACACCTGCATGTCCTCCTCACTCTGCTGTGCTCTTAAAGCTCTTTGTTTCTCTTTGAGGATGTGTTTTCTAGATTAAGTGCCTAGAAAAATAAGGTCTACACATTGGGAAACTGCTGTTGCAAACTTGTCTCTCAAGGACAAGCTTAATCTCTTGGTCTTGCTTGCTTTGGTAGTGACTTCCCAAACAGTTAGAAAGCTGTATATTGAGCTGCATCACGGACTGGAAAACTCAGATAGGTGAGCAATAGCTACGGGTGGAGAGAAGGAGGAACTTTGTGGCATCCGACCCAGCTAAACGGGGAATTTAACATGCACCTAAATCTAGATGGAGGTCTTGTTCACCTCAGCTTAGGGAGTTAATGGTTTTTCTGTGGAGGGTTTCCAAATCACTTGCCTCTCTTCATTAATAGGAACTAAAGAAAGTACCGGAGTCCACTACACAGCCTTCATTAGGCATCTAGAATGTAGGTGCAAGCTAGTTGCCTAAATGAGCTGGAGTGGGCCTCACCTTTACCTTGTGTGACAGCGAAAGTGAGCTATCCTTGGGGAGTAAGGGATTATGAAATGTGAAGTAGCAGTACCTGTGTGTTTGTGTGATGAATGAGAGGCGATTAAGAGGAATCATTTTTAAGGAGGAAATATTTCATTTCCTTTTAATAAAAAATGGTATCTCCTTTGGTGTTCCTTTTTTTTTTTTTCTTCAGAAGAATGATTGAGCTGGCTTAGGAATAAATTAGCTATTTTAAGAATGTTGATTATCTTCCTACAATTCTTTTTATAAACCTTCTTAAATGGACAGGAAAAAAAAGAGGCAGAAAAAGATGGGCAGTGAAATAGCAAATGCATTTATGATAGTTGATCAGCTTATCTTTCCAGTAGACCCACTTTAGTCACAGGCTCATATATTATTAACCTGACTACAAAGTACTGCATCAAGGTTGATACTGTATGTCTTTCCTGGCATACCCATTAATGTGGTGTTAGCTGCCTTTTGAATTGGATGCTGATGCTGTAATTTGGAAAAAGAAGCCAGGAGTTTCCATAAAGTAATCCTGTTATCCATTAGTGAAGTATTTCTTTATCTTTGCATTAAAAAAATAAATACATTTCAACCTATGAAGATTGTTTTTACTTAGCCTTCCGAAAGAAATGATCTAGCCCTAACACTTGGATGTTATCCCTTTCTTTCATCAGTCACATCTAAAAGGATCTCAGTTATAATCTTGCTGTATATTCCTCTAATTTAGTCACAGAGACACATGTATAATGTCATTTAGCAACCTGCTGGCACAAAGACTTCTATGTGTGTGAAGTGGCTTAACTGAAAAAAAAAAAAAAGAATTATTCCACTCAGCTATAAGTATACCTATTAATTTAACTGCTGGTGCTCACTGAACAGCTGTCTTTAAGGCAGAAGTCATAGTAATTTGTTACTACTTTTCCCTGAAAGTCCCTGAGTGATTTTTTTTAATAGCTCAAGAAAGTGACCAAATCTCTTGAGATTCTTGTATGAATCTTCTGCAATTTTTCTTTCTCTTCCCTCTTGACTCGTGGTTATTCATATCTATTGTGAGCTAGAGCAAGAGGCTGCGTTGTTCTCACTGTTATTTTTCCAGGCCTTTTCCCAAGGTGTGCAATCTACAAAAAAAAAGAAATTAAAATCTGTTGTGGGAAAACCAGGTACCTCCCTCTCCCTGAAAACACTGCTGAATTAAGCTAAATAGAAATGTAGCTTGCTATTTTCTGGCACACAGTTAGGTATTCCTTCTGAGCTTTACTGTAGCTGATGCTTGCTACTGCACAACATGATAGTAAATGATTTTTAAACTTCTTTGCAACACTGTATACTGTTTGGTTGTAACATTTACAGCACAATTCTGAACGTCATCTGCACCCTACTATGTGTGGCATTTCTGAATCTTACATGTCTCTTTATACATTAATATGTTATTGTGACTTCCTTCATGATAATAAAACCAAAGCAAACCTGAAGTAAAATGCTATAATGCATCTATACGTAATGGGAGATCACTTCTCAGGAATTCGATTAAAACATGGCAGTAATGCAGTAACAACGCTGAAGATTCCGAAGATGGATTTAGTTAATTGCTTCTAGAGGACACAAAATGAAATATTGCCTTTCAAAGATGAGTGATAAATCTTCAGATATATGGAAATAATGGGTGTGAAGAATTACAAGATGTAATGTTGATGAAGGCAATCAAAGGATGAAAGTGTCAGGGTTACTTTTCAATCTGTCTTTGAACTGTGGTCATCTATCACTGCAACCAGATTTTGTCCTCGCTTCTACCAAGACTACTAGTACTTTTCCATATTTTTCTCCCTGTTGTCCGTGCAGAATCTTCACGTCTATTACTCTCCAGCCACCTTTTTCTTGAAGTGTTCTATTTTTTCATTGGTTCTTGCAGCACAACCAACCCACTGCCAGTTAGGCTTTTTCATATTCTTCAGGGCTCCCTTGCCTACAGCTGGCTAACCCTGCCTCATCACTCAATGCTCACTTTTAAATCCTTTTCTGTGTCTCTTTTTCTACTAGTGTGGCATGGCTGTCAGTATTGGCATGTTAATTTCTTTGAAAACAGGAAGGGCTTATTTTTAATGATACTGTTGTGCTATGTCTATTTGTTTATTTATTTTGACTTGAATAGCAGACTTTTGTGCTGTATAAATAGATACAGGAGGGGTCAAAACTTCAAAAGACTAGCAATCCTCCAGTATATTTCCACCTGTGCTTTTGCAGTAGTGAGCCCATACTATAAACCATGAATGTTTCTAGTAGAGCTGGAGAACACAGAGAAGGAAGTGGAGGGGAAATTATTCAATTTTTAGATTACTGTGAGGTCATAGTGAAGTAAAAGTCTGATTTTATTTGGTTATCATTGCTCAGGAGGGACAGAGTGTGTTTATTGTTTTTCACAAAAAAATGGTAAATAGGCAGTTGCTCAGAAGGAGCTGTAGTCTCCATGTGATCAAAACCATGTATTCAATATTCCTCCAAGACATTTGTTTTATTGATTGACTGAAAAAACTCCAGAGGAGACTATTTTAGCATATTATGTTATATCAGACTTTTGAGGAACAGAGTTTTCTTTTCAGGGAAAATACAGTGTCAGATTTGGCTATTGCTTGCAGTGGTGCAATTTCAGTGGTGTCAGAGAGAAGAGGTATCAGCTTATCTTCTGTCGACTGTCATACAGATGAGCAGAGGCAAAGCTAACGCCAGTATTCTAACCATCGGCTTATCCCATTGTGTCTTCAGAAGATGGCACAAAAGCTACTGACACGCTGATCCTTTTGCCAAGATTGGAATTTTTAAGCAGTTGGGTGTTGTAGCCTGAATTTTTAGGTGCTTTGAAGGGGCAGAAGTGCCCATGCCTTCCATTCTGCATGTATTCACTGAAAAACGAGAGCCGTGACATTGTGAGTATTGGAGAGCGTGTTAAATTCAGCAGAAGAATTATATGTAATTACAAGACTAAATTCTGAAATTTCTTTGAAAAAGTGTTTTTCAGACAATGACTGTGTTGATCATCTCATGATCTGCCCGAATTTTAGGTTTCATTCTGCTCTCTCCTTGTTTCTGAAAGCAGCAAAACGCAGTAGAACTGTACTAGTATTCAGTTAAACATCTTCTTACACATGCAAACAGCATTATTTACTCCTTAACTTTGCAAGAATCTTCTCTGGAGTTCTCAAATGCTGGTGTGTTACTAAAACTTGCCCTTATGCGTTAATCACTCTCTGGCTTATCTTTGTTGTTGTTAATCAAATGTTCTCTTTACTGGCCACCAGCTGTAATGCCAGTCGTGATTCCTGATGATATATTGTATAGTATGTATCAACAGGGACTTTTCAAATCCAGAGCTTCAGGAAATAGCCAAATCCTTCTCTGGAGTCTAGCAGTTGGTAGTTGTCTCAGTGCAAGAAAGTAAATAAAATAAGAAGCTGAGGATTCTCTTCACTGTTGGAAATACCTTCCTGGAGCTAATAACCCCTTTCCATCTAAGTGGGATATGATGAGTAGCTTATCAGGATGAGCAGAGGACAGAATTTATGTGTAATGGAGTCTGTTTGACACTTAGATGGCTCGGCAGCATTGTTTTTCTGTAGTCCTTGCTCTGCTGGAGCTCATGCTGAGAGCTGGCTCAGTCTGGCCAATATGGGATCAGAGGAACACGAAGGTGATTTAAGACAACTTTTCCTGGTTTTCCCTTCAGCTCTTATGACTTCACCTACGTGATGAAGATCGAATTAATATATTTTCAAAACAGTGTTATCTTGATGATTTTCAAGCAGAACTCTCAGTGAAAAATGCAGAAACCGAATAGAAAGTTTTGATTGATTCAGTATATAGTATCTACCAGCAGGTCCAACACCCATTTTTTATCTTGGTTTCCCTTCCTGGGAATAAACAGAGTATTAGACACTGATAAAAGGGGACAAAAAATGTTTTATTAATTATTCAATAATCTCCAGAGGCTCAGTGTCATTTAGAGTTAGTGTACATCTCAAAGAAATTATTAAAGAATTTACAGTTCAATAGTTACTGCCAGACCATGAGGAGAGATCCTCAGAACTGAATTTGCCTGACCTGCGTTCATGTCTGTGGGTGTGTCTGTGATTCTTCTGCTGTCCCATGGCAACTCTCAGCTCCTTCTCTTGACTGATACTAAAAAGGTAGGGAGGACACACATGCAGACACACAGCTACCTATAGGCTACTATAGCCAACCCTGCCAATACATTCTTGGGAGCACTTCATGGGGTGCTTTTGGCCTCTGCCAGCTGGTGCTCCCTCAGAGGATTCCCAGATACTGCTTAGGAGTATGCATGGGCTAGGGATGCTTCTAATACCCATCTAGCATACAGCCACCCTTTTTTGGAGGGTGAGAAAGTCTAATAGTAAGAACTTGAGATGTTCTTGCCTGATGGCCTCAGTTTAATATTCTAGTCATGATTAATTCACTGGTTGAGACATAGCCCTAGAGTCTCTTTGTGAAATTCATATAGTGACCTGTAGGCCTAATAAATACAGCTTTTTTTTTTGGTACCAGCCGTACTATGCCATACCGAGCCTTATTAAACATCCTCACGAAGTCCTACCTGTTGAACTTCTCAATGAAGGTGAATTTTCTGCAGGAATTCATAGCTGGTGAAAATTCCCCCCAGTTTTCGGTGACAAAAGGCTCCAGTGATGTTTGCAGTTCAACTTTTCCCAAAGATTGTTTTTCTGAGTGAGAGGCATGACTCCAGACTCAACAAGCCTCAGACCTATAACTGATGCTGCACAGACAGATTTTCCCTGTTGGGTGTGATGGCCAGCTACATCAATGACATCACCCTGCACCTTTCATCCCTGACACCATTAGACTCTTTCTGTGAGGCAAACTTTCCTTCCTCTTTCTTCTGTAGTGCTCCAAAGAAATGTTTGATGTTCAGTGTGCGTGAGAGGTGAGGGAGAAAATGTCAATAAAATGAACATAGGTAAAAATTAGCTTGATGTGTACTGATCAAACCAGGTAAATATATTTTTTTAATGCTATGTAGAATTATTTTTGCAGGCTTCATGTTAATGAAAGTGGGAAACTTGTCTATTTTGGAAACAAAGCCAACTGACATCTCCATTTTTAGCAGCAATCTGTAAGATTTGCATTAAAAATGTCTTCTCTGCACTGAGCTCATCAGACCTGCCTGCGTGCTCTTCAGGCTGACCTTCAAGCCACTCATGAGGCCCAGAATGTCTGTGTCTGCCCAAATGCATCTTTGCTCTAGTGAAGAGCCTGACAAGCGAGATGCGGGCGTGGGATCTGTGTTTTACAAAACCGAGGTACAATGCTGTACATCTGGAGGGAAACCGATGGTCTTGAAGGTCCTTTCCAACCATAATGATTCTATTATTCTTTGACTGGCAGAATGTCATGTTAACCGTGCAGTTGAAATAACGGTGGAAATTGCTTTTCATTGGTAGGTCTCAAAGTTCCATCTGAGGTTGTTAAACAGTCTTATGATGTGCAGCTACCGGCAAGAGTGGAAGCATGACCTGCATCCGTCAGGAGGCCAGTGACAGACCCTGCTTTCCTGAGGTCTGGTCCAGTTTTGGATGGCAAAGGCTGGTGCCAGGCAGCCCAGTAGGAGCAGATGTGCAGAATGCAGCTGAGCGATCCATGTATACATGAAATGCTTCTGCTGGGAGTTTGCTTTGAATTAGTTCTGGCTTGGTTCACTGGGCTGCACAACAGTTTGTAGTGGGACCTGTAAGTGTGCCTATGGAGATCACGTCTGGTTTGGGCCCATCCAAAAGGAGTAATGTTGACGTGCTCCCAAAGAGCTTTGCTGCATGAACCAAGGTGTAGTAAGGCAGAGCAGTTGTCAGATTCGCTTCAAAAGCACATTCCTGATTTGAGCTACAGTGCTAATATAGATGACTCAAAGCCATACTGTCTCCCATTTTTAGAATGAATTATCTTTTTATTTTGGGACACTGAAGCACATCCCCATCTGATGTGTTATTTATTCATCACTTAATTAGCAACTAATTGTGAAGTCATATCTTCATCTTTATTCTCATTTCTCTGCTGTTTATGAGAAGCAGTGATAAACAGGTACAAGAATTGCTGTATCAGCTCATACCAAATGCCTTTTGGCCCACTGTCATATCTCTGGCTCAGGCTAGTACCAGATATTTAATGACTAGCACAAAAAAGTGATACTTCCCCAGAAAAAAACCTCTCAGCCTCCATATTTATCAGTTCAAGGAGTATCTCGGGTTGCAGTTAGTTTCTTGATGGTTAAGATAAGGCATATTAAAATAAATGATTGAGCTTATCTAGCTAATGTGCACCTAGTTAAAGGATATCCATGTATATAGGGTCTGGCCACTTTTTTGCTTTTAGACTGTACTTTCTACAGCATATTATCTTACAAATGTCATCATCATTGTAAGTTGCACTTGTTAAATCCCCGAAGATGTCTAGTGTTAATCACTGACACTGCACTGAGATCTACCTCCATGCACTCATGCAGATTTCTGAAAGTTGCTTGCTTTCATTACCCGTGTCCTTTGAATGCCGGAAAACTTCAGTGTACAACAGCATGAAGCAGTGTGCGTCTGTCTGCAATTGTAAAAGGGAAAAACTTAACTCCCCTCAAATGTCTGGACTTTTCCAGTCTGGAAATCTCAAAGCAGCAATCTGTTTGCTTTCAATTGCACCAGCCCTCAAAAATCTTTCTGAAGTAATGTTTGAATTATGCTGTTGGGAATTCAAGAAGAGAAAATCCGAATTTCTTCGGATATTCAGTCATGGATTAATTTATGTCTGAGACTACTTTTCCTCAATCTCCTTTTGCCTACAATGCTGGGTTCTACAGTAAAAGGTATAGGAATGTGTAATCCCTGAGATGAGAGTTTCTGATGATTTCAATGAAATTCAAAAAAAGAAACTGTAATACATTTTGAAAGCTGTTACAATCTGTATTTTGTAATGCAGAATAGGAATTGAGGGCAGATGCGGTGTTCTTTCAAGAACTTGTGACTCCTCCTTTTCCAAAAAGATAAAGCTTCAGAACGAAGTCATTGGGAAATCTAGGACAGAAAATCAAATAGAGATCGGGATTAAGTATTGCACCTCTTGAAATAGACAATATAATTCTTATTTTCATTATAAAAAGGTGAAAACCAGGATATTTTTTCCTGTGGTCAGGGCACGCTTGAGATATAGTGCCTGAAGACACACTCCCTTATTCAGGAGTTGGTGATGAGTTCCCAGGTCTCTCAGGTTAGACATAATCTGTGGTTCTCACTGCATAGACAGACCTTTCACTGACACACAGTCACACAGTCTTAATTTCTTGGTATGTACTTTCTCATGTTCTTCATATCAGCATCTTCTTCACTGTTACCTACCCTAGAAACGGTATAGAGTTTTCCAGAGAAGTCAATTATTGTAGCCTCAGGTATGCTGAAGAGCAAGGGGAGAATGGGAAGTGGGCAGACAAAGGGAAAACCTAATCCTCACAGCATTTTCCTCAGTCTGTTGTGGTGCCGCTAACAGCTCAAATTCTTCTCTAGTGGATTGTTTCAAGATCTTCCAAGACTATTTTTTCGGGATGACCAGATGGTGCAAGAGAAGTCACAAGTATCTGTTCTGGGCATTCTAGTGGACAGCAGGATGACCATGAGGCATCAACATGCTCCCACGGCCAAGGCAGCCAATAACATCCTGGGGTGTATTAGGAACGGTGTGTCTAGTAGGTTGAGGGAGCTTTTCCTCCCCATCTACACTGCCGTGGTGAGGCCACAACTGGAATATTGTGTCCAGTTCTGGGCCCTTCAGCTCAAGAAGGACAGGGAACTGCTTGAGAGCGTCCAGCGCAGAGCCACAAAGATGCTGAAGGGAGTGGAACATCTCCCTTATGAGGAAAGGCTGAAGGAGCTGGGTCTCTTTAGCTTGGAGAAGAGGAGGCTGAGAGGTGACCTCATTAATGTTTATAAATATGTCAAGGAGGAGTGTCAAGAGGAAGGGGGCAGTGTCTTTTCAGTGGTTCACAGTAATAGGATAAGGAATAACAGATATAAGATAGAACATAGGAAATTCCACCTCAACATGAGGAAAAACTTTTTCACTGTGAGGGTGACAGAGCCCTGGCACAGGCTGCCCAGAGAGGTTGTGGAGTCTCCTTCTCTGGAGACCTTCAAAACCCGCCTGGACGTGTTCCTGTGTGCCGTCCTTCAGGGTATCCTACTCTGGCAGGGGAGTTGGACTAGATGATCTTTCGAGGTCCCTTCCAGTCCCTGACATTCTGTGATCCTCCACCCCTCCTTATCCACAGCTGTGAATCGTCAGACACCAGTGTAAATTCCTGCTACGATCAGACAGACAGACACACTCAGGGTGCTTTTTGAGGAATTAGAGTTCTTATTCTTGCAGAGTATGAAGAAACCCTGTGGGATTATAGAACATTTTTTGCTGGAAGAGACCTTCAAGATCATTGAGTCCAGCCTTTGTCCTAGCCCTACCAACACCACCAAACCATGTCCCTCAGAACAACATGTACCTGTTTCTTAAACACCTCCAGGGATGGCGACTCAACCACCTCCCTGGGCAGCCTGTTCCAATGCCTGACAACCCTCTCAGTAAATAAGTTTTCCTAATATCCAACCTAAACCTCCCCTGGTGCCACTTAAGGCCATTTCCCCTTGTCCTATAACTCACCACTAGGGAGAATAGACCAACTCCCGCCTCGCTACAACCTCCTTTCAAGTAGTTGTAGAGAGTGATGAGGTCTCCCCTCAATCTCCTCTTCTCCAGGCTAAACAGCCCAAGATCAGAAGCCTTCCCAAAGAAGCCTGGAGTGTAGGACAGGAGGACACCAAGTAGTGGAGTTACCATGATGTGAAGTCTTCTCTTGAGGTCACTTTCAGATACAAACCACTAATTGATCTGTGTGAGAACTAGACTATCCACTTAATGGCAATTTTATTATTTACATGTTTATTTTGGCCTAGAGTCAACAAAAAAAAAATTTAAATATTTTCAGTAGAACATATCTTAAAACAATATTTCTTGGGAGCAGTCAAAAATATCTTTATCATAACGGTGGTTTTTCTTAATGTAATGCTAATTCAATATAGAACTACTGAAATATTTACTGAAATATTGCAACAAACCATTGATTTTCTTCAAACATTTTTTTTCTGTAAGTGTCATTTTGTCAAAATCGATGTATTCTGGCAGACAGAGTGTAATTTTGATGCTATAATACTTTTTAACAATGTGGAAACAACTACAGTGCTATTGGAATCTGCTCATGATGCTAAGCGCTCCTAGCAAAGTAAAAGTGTGTGTGTAACAAAACTGGCATCTCTGTGCCTGCTGCAACTCTTTAGTACAAGTGGGAAAACAAAGACTTAAAATACTACCATGTAGGAACAATGGCAGAGCTAACTCCAAGAATGCAGGAAAATACTGAAATGTGAGCTCTCGAGTTACTTTCACGGTTGTTTTAGACAGCATGGGTGGCACCAGTGTTTTAGCACATGATGATCACGCCTTTGCTTTGTAACTATATTCCATACCATGCTCTAGCAAATCTCTGCTTGAAATCAGTTTATTCCATAGATATGTAATTTATATGGTCATTTTATATAGTCATATATATATAGACTAGTCATTTATTTATTTTTTTATTTGTTTATTAACCTTTTTTTCCCAAGAGGCTTCTGTGGAACAGTTTAGTCCTTCGCAATGGGATCCAGTTCTATCAGATGTTTCAGAGAAGTGAACATTTCATACATATTAAATATTTCTCTGAGGATTTATAGTTACAATCAATGCTGACTGACTCATCTCAAATGAAAGGGTTTGCATATACCCTGCCAGGCATACCTTTGTATGAAAGTTACATCCACATGGTGTATTATTTGCTCTGTTAAGTGAGCTGAATGGGTATATGAAGAATATGTGGGTTGGTGTTTGTCCTTCTCCCTCTGGGCAGAGCACATGCAAAGAGATGTTGTTGTCTTTTCCCTGAATTCTAGGGTGAAGGGTGTAGCCAGAGGTGATGTCCTTAAACACACAGTAAGCTAGTTGAACTGAAGCAGAGCCTGACTTAAGTGTGTTTTTTTACACTGGGAGGAGCGTAAAGGACATTAACTGATGCACACTTAGGTGGGGCTGGTAATTTCTAGGTAAAACCATGGGTATTGCAAACATCACAGGAAACGCTAGACTTTCAGGATAGACTTATTACTAGGGGCACTCTGGGATAATTTCGTACTTCTCGAGATCCTGCTATCATGCTTACAGTCCAAACTCAGGAGAGTAGCTGCAGGTGATGTGCCATTTGTAAAGACTGTGGCATTGGATTAGATTGATTGTTACTGGAGCAGCAAGTCAGCTTTAGAAATTACACTAGAATAGAGATTGGAACTTCTGTTTGATGCATAATTTGCCCATTTATTGTTGCTGTAGATTTATTTACTAAGTTTTTTTGCTCTTTAACCATCACAGAAAATGGATATTTTATATCCTCAGTAACATATGTAGCTATATATAAGTGAGTTAGAGTGAGGAGTAAAGTAAATATTCCAAATTAACCTGAAAGCCTTTCATGAAGTTGCAGCATTTTCAGGGCTGTCTTCCAGTGAGACTGCTTGTAGCAGACAGTGAGCTACCTTCTTGCCAGAACCTCCCAAATTGCTGCAGAAGGGTTTTTTTTCCCTCTTTTTGGTGCTGACACATGACACACATCTCAGACGCTGGCCTGCTCCCTCTGTCATGCACCTAATACAGGTGACAAACTCATTTCTTTGCTGAAATCATCCCATGATGCAGAATGTGTCCCTCTGTCCACAGCGCCTCACTTCTGAAATTAACGATACTGTGACATTTTATAGCAACTGGGAATTAGGTTGTTCGGTTTTTTTTAGGATGCTATATCATAGGATCATAGAATCATAGAATGGCCTAAGCTGGAAGGGATTTTAGAGATCACTTTAATCGAGCCTCCCTGCCACCAGGTTCGCCAACTCTCGACTAGATAAGGCAACACATGGGGACTGAACGGAAATCAAACCGACAACCTTACCGTTGTTAGTGCTACGCTCAACTGACTGAGCTAACCGGCCCCCACCTTTATGAAAATAAGAATGTCTTCTGTTGTGCTGCTTTCACTAGTTCAACTTATATTCAATGCGGTAGAGCAAAGTTATGGATGTAATTAATCACTCCTCTGTGGAACACCTGGATTTTGTTCAGGTTATTCTTTTTGGCAAGTGTTACATTTTCTTCTTTCACATGTGAAATAATTTAGTATCAGCGTGGCATCACCTAACCTTTGTTGCTTTATATATATAGGGAGAATAATCTGTTTAAATTGACTGGAATGATGATTGCAAAACACATCTTAGGATCAATATTTTGGAAACATGTTGATTTTGGAATAATTTCATGGAGGAATACAATAAAATAGGCAAGCAAAAATCCCAACTTAAAAAATGTCACTGTGGTTTTTCTTCAGGCTACTAAAACCACATTAACATAAGAAATCTGCTTTTGACTGTCTTAACCAATGCATTAGACTTACAGTACTGTGTGCCTGTTAAAACAAAAATAAGTGCAAAAAAATTATTAATATAATACTGCTTATGGAAGTTGGTGTTCATAACATAGTGATTGCTTAGTAGAACTTTAGTCACCTGAGTTTTCATTTTATTTTCCTTTAAGATATCTCATAATTTTAGAAATAAACAAAGACAGACTTTGAACATTTTACATAAATGTGTCCTGGCCTGTTGTCATTTAATTTTTCAAAATGACATTTTGCTTTTTGTACAGATCATGTTTCTGCTTGAACAGTTCATATGTATTTTTGTAGTGTCTGAACTGCTTCTCCTCGTCAGGTAGGTGTTTGCCTTCAAGGTACAGTCCTGTGTTGTACTCGATCTTCTGCAAATCCAGTTAACATTTCAGTAATGTGAAAACATGGATAGTTCTGTGTTCCCAAAGAGAAGTAAGTAAGATGAATCCACTACATATTGCGTTGTTTCAGTCAATGCTAGTTTTTGTTCCAGTGTATTAAAAAATACTGTTTTAAAGAGTATCCTTCTTTCAGACCTGTAGTGCTAGTAAAACTAACTCCTGATTCCATTCCCATTTTTTTTCCAAGTACTTATTTGGATGAGTTTATAGGATAAAAGATTGTTTATTTTGATATGTATTTCCTTTTTCCACAGCTACTGTAATAATAAATTGGCTAACTGCAAGCAAAATGTAAAGAAGTAGCACTGAAAAAAAAATTACTTCTTTCTTTTGTATTCAATTCTACCATTATATTTAAAGTTTACATAACCGTCTGTAGACTTTACCTTATTAACCTGTTGTGGTCAAAACTCTAAGGTGTACTTTTTCATTGTTTTTACTGCAGAGTCTGATAAAAGCAATAGCAATTCTACCCTTCTCCCTCCTGACAGTTATTTTAAATGGTCTTTTATACTTGGAGAGCTCATCATAAATTTCTCATGTTAGTGTCAGTGAAGTTTGTTAAAAGTTCTTGTACTGCAGTGACACGTAGTGATTATTGTAACACAGTGGAGCAGCCACTGGAGAAAAAAACCCTCTAAGTAAGCGATGAGTGACTTCCAAACTCTCAGAGCAACATAAAGAGTCTGTGGAGGCTCTGGGTAAGTTTTCTGCTCTGTTAATTAAAAATGATTTCTCTACATTAAATAGAGAACCTACTTTGATTATAGTCATGAATTCCTGATCTATTCATTGTCATGTGTTAGCAGTGTGGATGATTTCTGACTAGAATTCTTCCTTTTGACTTAAATGTTTTTATCGTGTTCTTGAGTGGAATTATGAGGAAATGCAGTTTCACCTTTTGGGAATAGAAACTATTTTGAAAGATAAAGTTGTCTTGCTATTTTTATTATATTCTATGTCATGAAGAAGCAGAGAAATGAAGAGTCAGGGAAAAAAAATAAATTATTCTTCATTCAGTCCTAAATCTACTGCTTCCACCAGAGATTAGATAGAGCTTGAAATACTTACTGTCTCCCCAGAGCCACTAGATTAAATCAGGTTGAGATTACTTAGCTCTCCCAGTTAATGCATTTGAGAAATGGTGGGAGGAGGCGGTCATGCCAGTGGTGTGACCAGCATGAGGGAGGCGATGAGAGACTGCTGCCTCCTGAGAGACATTGCCAACTGCCAAGGGAAGGAAAAAATAAAATAAAACATCCTGTACGCTCTTGGTCAGCGTTGTCGGTATCTCCTGCTCTGCTGAGACACGTTAAGCTTCTGAAGGAGGTCAATAATTTGTAACCTGGCTGCAGGGATTTCCTTTCGGTTTACCTGTTGGAAACTACCTCGGATATGACAGCATCCTGTGGGTGTCATTTCTGCTAGGTTTGTGGTGCCGGTGTGGCACAGCAGTGCGGAAAGGATGGGGAGTGAGGGAAGAGCCTTGCTGTGGTTGTTCTAACTGGCAGTGATGTTTTACGGCCAAGGTTCAGCGTCGCTGTGAGGCACGCTGGAGTCAGCAGAGTTAAAGGCACTCTCAAAGTTAAGTGATTTGCTAAATAAAAGTGTATGAGTGTGCTTTTCTGACTTGGTGTTGTAATTGGGGAGGAAACACTTTTTAAAGGATTTATTTGTGGAAAATTTATAGATGGAGTTTTGAAATTCATGGTCCATTTAGAAATACTATTTGATAAATGACTTTATATTTTATAATAAAAATTAAAATACTTTATGAGTTAAGCCTTATTTTTCCCTTATATTGTTCTCATGCTTGTCTAGTTTGAGTGCAGCATCATTCTTATGTACAGTATCATTGAGCATTTTGTGTTGTGCCACATAATATTTTTTGCATTTCAGATTTTAAAACCAGATTGAACATTCAAAATAATTGCTAATAATTCATTAGAAATTGTTTACTTCTGAAGGAAAGAATGACAAATTGACTTAAGGTTTAGGTGGCATGAGATCAAGCACAAGAATAGCTTCTCTGACCACCTGATACTCTTTAACACCTTAATCCTGAGATAATCTCTGCTTGTAATGTACAGATACTGAAAAGATAGAGAGCGATTCAGAGTCATTAGAGAAGATACAATTTAGACACCCTACAAATTATATTTATGGTGGTGGTTTAGAAAAAATGTGAGACAGAGGTATCAGTGTGATATGTTAAACTGCGCAGGAGATTTACAGTTAACTTGTGAACTGCATACCAACATGTTTAGGAAGAAGCAATTTCAAATCTTTAAGTGACAGGATTATCTACATCAGTCAGTCTTTTACCATTTCCTAGATATGTACGTAAACAAGTAAAAGTATGTCATTCAACAAGATTTTTCATACTTGGTTTTTGTTCTTTCAGTCCTTATAAAATAATCTGAAAGAGGGTAGATTTAGATTAGATGCAAGTAGGAAATTCTTCACTATGAGGGTGTTGAGGCACTGGCAGAGGTTGTCCAGAGAAGCTGTGGCTGCCTCCTTCCTGGAGGTGTTCAGGGCCAGGCTGGATGGGGCTTGGAGCAACCTGGGCTGGTGGGAGGTGTCCCTGCCCATGGCAGAGGGGTTGGAACTAGATGATCTTTAGGGTTTCTTCCAACCCCAACCATTCTATGATTCTGTGAGCCTTTTTTCCTGTGCACCTTAATTTGTTTTTTCCTGGTTTGTATGTGTCGGTTGCAGATGAAGCAGAGTCTGCTCTGCGCTTCTGGCTAGTTTTGGCACCAAGGTTGAGGCATCAGTAAATTTCGTAAGTTTATTAAAATCAGAAGTGAATTTAATTGAACAGCAGCCGACACCTTAGGAAAAACCCCATACTTCAGGAGGGATCTGAAGCTTTAGGGTGGTCAGTTTAGGACTGTGTCTCAATATCAAGAGAGCCCAGGTCAGTAGAAGCTCTGGGGTAGGTGGTTTGGACAGTGGTTTTCTAGGTGCTTATCAGTACCAATGTGTGGGGAAAGTGGACAATGTTCAGTTTTTTTAGTTTTCTAAACTCACCTTTTAACTTTGAATAATGTAGTTGTGGGTGTACATATGTATCTGAGTACTTTCTTTAGCACCATTGTGATCCTTAGCACTGCCAGATGACTGAGAATTGTTAGACATCTAATCCTCGCCTTTGAGGAAATGATCCAGCACTTGCTGTCTTCAGTAGATTTTTGAATCAGGGTCTAAATCATATCGTTGACATGAATTAACCTCCAAGAATTAGTGTGAAATCTACATTCACTGCTAGGGCTGGGCAGGCATCGTCTGGCAGAAGGTGCAGTGCTGAGCGGGAGGGTGGCCGTGCTCTGCTTTACGGCCAGATGCCAGATGCAAAGTCTAACAATGACTTTTGCATCTTGAAACTGATTACAAAGCTGAATTGCATTAGTGCTTGTCAGATATAAAAACAATTTGTAAGGCATTTTGTTGGTTTATGGATTTTGAGCAGTAAGAATTGAATCTTTAGAGTTCGTTGTTTTTTTTTTTCGCCTGCAACTGTGAAGGCCAGAATCTTCTAAAAAACCCAGTGTTCTTCTGTACCATTCCTTTTTATGCTGAGTTCCAGTGCAATTGTATATACCTTTGAACAGAACTTGTCTAAACTAGAAGGCCTTATACCCATAAGTACGTAGGTTGGGTAAGAAATCGGAGAGAGGTAGTCAGGTCTGAGAAGGAGAGTTGTGGGGGTGAACTTCGAACAGTTCATCATAAGTAAAAAAAGAAAAAAACTAGCGTGTTCTAAAAATCACAGACATTTGGTGGGTTTTATTTTTCCCTGAGTTTTTGGTGAAGCAGACATTATTTTTGATTCTTCTCTCGTGACACTGGTCCTTTAAAAAACCTTTATGCAGGGCCCTAAGAAGTCATTAATGCAAATTTGGAATAATGTGAGGAAGTTGTAACTGACTGAAAGAAACAAATTGTACAAACTCTGTAAGGTAAGTATTTGCTAGGTTTCCTCAGTCTACCATCAGGCCTTTGTATATAAGGCAAAATTCATTTTTGCCTTCTGGTAAGGGGTGGAAAGATTTGGTTATAGAAGTGGGTAGTCTTTAATTTTGTAGCTGTGTTACCTACTGGATAGGTGCATGTAGCTCTTGGAGGTATTTCTGGCTGTATATCTTAAATAAGTATATCTGAAAATGTTGGAGAACAAAGGGGTCCGAATTTTTTGAAAGATACCATGATTCATTATTCCTCCTCCCAGTGAGATGTTTCTGGCAGACAGCTCTGAAGCTCAGCCCTTTTATTTAAATTTTCAAATACTTCATAGAGAACAGCAGCAAGACAGGTTGCATTGAGATCCATTGGCCCATATATTACTGAGAAAACACAAAAAATATTTCTCCCCCTGCGTAGTATTTTTATAGGGAGCTGTAATACTCACATAGTGTTTATCAAGAGTATAGGCAGCATAGTTTAATGTCGTTATTACCTGAAACCTGGCTACAACATGGCATAATTTGGTTTGAAGATATCTTGTGTTATAATTGAGAATTTTATTTGCACACATGCAATAAGCTCCCTTTTTCTCAGACAATGATATTAGATTAAGCAATGGTAAGTGCTTATGTCATGCATATTTAGAGTCAGTGTCTACCCTTCAGTGTTTGCCCACTCAGTGAACTGCTAGTCAATTAGATAACTAAATGTGTATTTATTGAACAGATTCTAAATGATACAATATGAAATGAAACTGGGTTAGAAGTTGCAATCCTACTGTACTTGTTAATCACAAAAATTACTCATTTTAAGTTATTTGGATTACAGCTAATGCATAACTAAATTGAATCAGGGTTGCAAGGCATGTTTAGGAAAAACTTCACTGTATAATGAAAAGCTTAGGGGAAAGGAGGAGAATGTGACCTGAGTTTTCTGCTGCCTTGAGCTTGGGTATAATTTTACCAGGACTACTTCAGGCCATTTTTTTGATGTCCATCTCCATTTCTTTGAAAAATAAAGGATGGAATGATAGCTGCTGGAAAGTTGGAAAAGATTATGTTAGATGTTTGCAGAGGTTTCAGTCTGTGTGGAAAGCTGCTGCCAAAGCACTTCACAGCCTTATAGATTCTAGTTTATTTAATTAAGGCAACTGCTTGTATCTGGGACAAGTTCTTTGATTTGGAGACTGTAGAAAAAATATTTTGATTCTGCATGTTAAGCTGATCAAACTGCTGAAGTTTCTCCCAGTGGTCAGAGTTCAGGACTAAGGCTGCTTTTGCAGTATAGAGAAAAGAACTTGGAGACAGATCTCAGCTGGACACAGACCTCAATTACTAATGCTCCGGTTTTAAAAACGAGCCTTCTTTCCTTTTACTGATGCTATCAGTGCTACTGCACCCTTTCAAGGCATAGATCACAAATTACACTTCAGATTTGCGCATGCCAAGGTGAACAAACCCGCTTTAGCAAACATCAACCTGAATTACTCATGCTCACAACTATGAAACACTGATGTTCTGTAACACCTGTATCTTGAGGAGAAGCTGCTAGTAAACAAATGCGTGTGAGTCAACATTTGGTAGAGGGATATGCTGGAAATGCAAAGTAAATTGTTTACTTTGGTGACAATATTTTAGTTTAAGGGACAAAAAGAATATTACCGCATACAGAGTTCCAGAACAGCAGTGGTAAAATACTGTTCTTATCATTCTGATTTCCCTACTGATAATACCTGTCACAAGTTATGATTTTAATAATTTTATGTTTGGATTAAGTCTGGCAAATATTTCACCTGGGTTTTAAGTACAGGATTCCTTCTTCTGCCTTCCATTTTCCTACTGAGACGTATAGTGGGCTTTTATTGAATGACTGCATGGAAATAATGCTTTGATTTACCTTGCTTATGCCAGGCTGGGATTTTTGATTAGTTAAGATGAAAATGTCTTCTTAGCCTACTTTGCCTTTGTAAAACAGTGTGTAAAATAAAGATTGAGTGCTTTGAGTTGTACAGATGATTCAATACTATTTGTACTCCTTTTAGTAATGTTGGGATATGGTGCCATCATTTGTATCCTCATAAAATGTAATTATATATTGAATGTTTGCCTTTGAAAATGTTCAGCCTGAGCTGCGTTTCTTTTCAAGATGTCTGGCAGTGGACCATGGAGCATACTCAGTTCTCCTGCTGCAGTGCATCCCACCATATTTTCATCCTGAAATGTTCAGTAATGTTTTCATGTTTAGTTAATAGATCTTACTTACTTTACTGTGTACTGTGGGTGAGAGACATCAAACCACTTAACTGTGTTCTTAAAAATATGTTTAAGTGCCTAGCTCTATCCAGTTTAGGAAGGTATTGGCTGAAGTGATGTGCTTGCTGAAATGGAGTGAATGATGAAAAAATTGTGATAAAACTTGGAAGTTCTTGGCTGTCAATACTATATGCAGGCCACTATCTTGCAGTACCAGACATCTCAAAACCCTTTTAAAACTTTATGTAATTATAGAAAGGTCCAGTAATTTCCTCCACAGCTCCATAGGATATAGTTTCTAGTTTTTCACGTAATAGCTTTTGGTTTACAGGACACTCCAGATAAATAGTGCAGTAGTCATATAGATATGGAAGATAAGTTTCAGGAGAAAGCTCTATTTCTGCTGCAATGAGCAAAATCTGGGTTAAAAAAGTGATCCTCGGTCCCCTTTCTTTTTTTCTTCATCTTCTTTGCCACCTCCACCTTCTCCTATCATGCACTTTCTTTCACCAGAATGCCTCTCTAACATTTCTGTAGTGCAGTTTTTCTGCTCTGTTGTTTCTTCAGTTTCCTTCCTACTGGCAAAATGCCAGAGTTTTTTTCTACTAGACGTTTTCAGACTTCACTGTTCTGAACAAGACAATGATAGGACAGTGTTGATGCACGTCCCTTCTTGCACATACCCTGCCTTCAAAAAGAAGACTGGGATGCAAATAGCTTGTCCTACGTTTGCAGCCATCCACTTCAATATGGTGAACTTCTTCAATTCTTCCACACCAAAACTGGTTGGAGCAGGCTGTACTCCTCCATGAAGTTTAATCTCAGTGGGACTGGTGCTTCCAAGGACATAACAACACATGCAGGACCTGAACTTACTGGAGTGATGATGTCTCCGTCCTAATACAGCAGTTGTGTTTTCAGAACTTGGCTCGCACCGCTGTGCCATGATGCAGTCCTGCTGCTGCACAATGGGCACAAGAGCTGTGTGTGGGACCTTTTAACTCTTTGTTCTCTTTTGTACAGTGTCTTTGTTGGATTTACTAGATCCTCCTGCGTGTCTCCTATCATGCAGAAAAAGCTGTCGTGTCTGAACAATTTCTCTCTTGCAGTCCATCAGATTACTTTTGGAAGCAGACCTACTCAAACATTGCTGATAACTTGAATACATAGGAACACTTTGCATATAGACACTAAAATGACCTAACTTGGCAGATCTTGATTTGCCAAATTATATCTGTCAGCTTTCACTGACTGTCCACCTGGATGTTAAAGGCACCTCCCTGGCACGCAATTGGGAGATAAATCTGAGCTCATTTTACTCCCGAAGCTGATCAGGAGATTCTTACCCAAAAATACGTCAACCACTTTGCATTGTATGCAACACCTTTGATTCTGGAAATGACAGTGTGTTTTTGTCTATTAGCTTGGCAATAGCAGATGCATTTTAACTGGTATGTAAAATAGCTGAAAGACTGATGATTCTTTCCTGTGGTAAAAAACCCCACAAAAGTGAGATTCCTGAGATTTTGGAGAAGGCACTGTTTACTGCAATGCGCTGTTGACTTGAGCAGGCATTGCTAATGTTTGTACTGCCGCTGTGTGTGCCTTCTACAAGCACTGGAGCAATTTAAGTTTTGCCCATAGAAATACTCTGGATGTAAGAACATTAAGCTTGCAAACTGGTAGTCATGCCTTTTGCATGGTGATTAGGAGTACAGTAGGAGAAGCAGTGTTTCTGCCAGACTTTGGCTGGTGAACGTTAATTTTAAGGGTTGCTTCTGCCCTTCCCATGCCACTCGTTAGTAAATTACTCTTAGTTCTCATACTGGATGGAAATGTGATTCCTGTCTAGTCTTGCCATCACAAGGGATGGCATTCAGTAATTTTTATGGTACTTTCCATGTCTTTGTTGCTATGCTTATAAATCTGTAGTGGATTTATTTAAATACAGACACTTCATTTACAGAGTAAAGGACTCCACCATTCCTTGTGTGCAATATGATTGAAGTTAGGAGGATGTGGTCAATAAGGAGTTAAATAATAATTTTTTACCTTCAGGGCTCAGGCTGCACAGCATTCAGGCTGAAATTATTTGAATATTTGCTAATCTTGCTTAATTATTATGTCTCATTAAAAGCGTTCCCTTCCCCCGTGAGACTGAGAACTCCAAAATGCTGAAAATATCATCATAGCATAATATCAGCAGGCTAAATTAGACTAGATAGACAGTCCTAGATCTGCAGCTCTAGCCTTGAAGTAATCTTTAAATAACGAGGCTACGCTTTCTTTAGAAATTGTTTGTGTATTGTTTATCCTCACACATTATATTGTGCCACATAGGGAAACCCCTTGCTGTTGAGAGTGCCCATGTGGCAGTAAGTGAGTCAAGCTGATGAGATGCGCAGACACCTGTACAGGTTTGTGTGTAATAAACAGTTTTTGCAGAACATTTCTTGATGTGTGAGCAAATGTTCTGCTGCATATTTCATCTTGCACACTGTTCCTGCTCAAGAACATAGTTGTGTCTGGGGAGCTTCTCTGGTTACCCAGCAAAGAGGTGGTATCTGTAAATCATACACTTCTGCGATTCAGGCATCCTATTCCAGCTGGAGTGGTGAGACTGATGCCGGCTCAGCAGTCGTACAAATGAAGACAGATTTTCCAAACATGAGTTTTGACAACGTTGTGTTCCTTCGTGGGTGTTGCAGTTTGTGTTGGGTATTTTGTTGATTAGTACTCGTGATGTTGATGGATTACTCTAACCCATCTTTTTGCCATTTCTGTTACCTCAGCGTTATCACCCCGTGATTGTGGTATTTACGGTGGCTCAAGTTCTAGAGGACCTTCCGATATATATGTCAGGTAGCAAAACTTTTGCATCGGAGATTTCACTTCTCTCAAACATTGTTATGCTGTAGAAATCCCAGTTCTCTGTGTCATCTAGTGCACGTTTTAAGTAGTCAGGAGTGTGATTAGACATGGCACTTGCCATCACCTTCTCTTTACATTGACCGGAGTATCTGTTACAACTTTTCTGTTTTTCTTCTTTCCCTTTGCCTGACTCTGCTTACTGTGGTTAAAATGGTCTGATTTCTGTTCTGATACCAACTATCTACTGTAACATTCTTCACAGCCAAATACTGAACTTCTTAGGGATCAAGAAATCAGATCAGCAGTCAGTGAATTATAATACAGCACTTTTCTCTCTGTTACTTTACTAGGACATTTCACAAAAATGTACGCAAACATAATTTGCCCAAAAGAAAAAGCTGAAAAAAAAAAAGTTAGTTATCACCTAAATAATTGAAAATACCTTGAGGATGGTTTTTTTAAAAAAAAAAAAAAATTCTGGGACTTTCTTAAATTTTACTTTGGTAGAAAACACCATGAGATTTCACATTGGAAAGAGAGAGAATAGGATCTGATTCTGATATTCCTATCCTTACTGATCAGTGCTTTTACATTTGGGATTCTAGTGGCTTGTGAGGGGCTTACTGTAGTAGAATGAAGATTCTAGAGATTAGCCTTGTCTGAGGCCTTCTTACGTTAACTTTATCAAGTTTGTGCAATATGATATAATCCTTATGTGATACAATTTGCAGCGTAAGATTCCCCACACCCATTCCC
>NW_009714495.1:33131-78848 GCF_000703405.1 Apaloderma vittatum
TGCTGGAAAAGACTTCTTTCTCTTTTTGGATATTTACTTAAAACAAATGTTTAACAGTAAACACTGAAGCTCTACTTTCTTTGTATTCAGCTCCTAATGACCTGGAAAGTAGCAATCACTGAAGCAGTTATTAAAATTCTTAGTCAGTAGCTATAATTTAAGAGACCCAGACTGTCCAGAGGGCAGTAGACACAGATCTCACTTAAAAATGCAAGACATGTAAACTAATTTTTGCCAGCATTTAATCAATAGCATGAAAAGTAGAAAACTTCAGTAATAAGTTTAATTATTGTTCTGTTCATTCTGGTAGATAGAATTTCCTCTAAATCTATGTTGAAAGCAACAGAATTTCATATATCGCTATGATATTTTCTGTGTCTGTCAGATCATGAGTTATCAGATTTTTCTTTTGGGGTTTTGAGTGCACCATGCCTATTTTTCGTTTTGTTTTTAAAAATCCTTTTGGTCGTTTAGCACATAGAAACAATAGATGTTATACACTTTAAGCGATATTCATGGAATTTGTTTCTACTGGTTGTAACATTCATTTTCTGTTTTCCTAATACAATCATGTGTGTGTATTTGACTAATCCTTTGCTTCTTTTTTAGTTTTAAAGGGTACATTGGTATTGGCTCAGTGTATGCACAAGGGAATTATGTGGATTGTAAGAACATCCTTTCAGCCTTGGCAATGCTCCCCTGATTATTGTAGGTTGCAGGGGAAGCCAATAGGTTTCCAATTAAATTGTGCCTGAATGTAGAATGCTGCTTACAAATTACTCACACCCTTAAAAATGGGAAGCAAGGAGGCAACTTTGACCCTAGAAGTTTTGTTGTGGGCAAAGATGGCTGCTGTCATCATTACTGTGATGCGGGAGCGTGTATGCATGCCCTGACTTTTCTGTGTTCAGCAGAAAGGTGTAGTCCAGCTAGGTGGTTGCAGGGAGACTAATTTGCTCCAGACTGCGATAGGGAAGGAACCAAAACCACAGCAGAATAGCAAGAGGCAAGGTTTTTGTATCACAACAGAACCAAACACAAAACCCCACAGTGTGCATTTATAGTTTACTAAGAATAAAATATCAGAAAATCCTGTGTGATAATCTCTCTATGACAGCTGAAGAAGATTGACTTGGAGCTTCAAGGAGCATCTCAGGTAATTACAATTTCTGCTGCATACAGATTCCTTTGCTTGGTTTGTGCTACTTCAGCACTTTTCAAAACAGTCATTGTCACTTAAGTGAACATATGTAATACAAGAGATTTAGTTGATGAATTGGTCCAAAGTCTTCCTTGTGTATATTCACTGCAATTGTGCCACAGGTGAAATTGATTCTTTTTTTTCTTCTTCTTCCTCTTTTCTTTAGCACTGAATCATATTCCAAGTTATTATTTTCCTTCAAAAGGCAAATGCTAATAATAGCAATCCGCTTGCTTAGTCCGACATCCTATTTATGTTAGCGGCATAATGATTTCAACTATTGTGCTTTATCAGCAATATGCTTGAGGACTGTGCCAAATGAAGAGTGTATAGTATAAAGTAACACCACTCTCATACTAACATTAAGAATTTTTAGTATTCCTTAAATGTATAATGTTTTAAGACCTATTAAACTTAAGATTGTTCTCATTCAGTCCCTGACTTGTTGTATTAACACTATGATTTGCTTGAAGAAATTGCCAGTAGAAAGATTTGCTTTCTCACTGCTGCATTAGTCTAAGATTCCGCACATGGCTTAGGAATGAAGAGTAGAGAAATTTAATTAAATTAAATGACCAAGTTGTCTTTGTCCAAACACATTTGGTCAAAAACTGTGCCAGCAATTGCTGTAGCAGTGTTCAGGCTGACACCAACTGAAATACAGCTAAAATGCACTGTCTGAATTTTTAAAAAGTATGAAACTAAACAGAAACTCCTTAAATAAAGACCTGGTGAATGCTATTAGCAATCAAAAAGAAAAAGAATTTACAGTTACTAACTGAAGTTTTGTTTGTGTGTGTCATAAGATACGCACTTATGGTGGAGTGTCTTGCTATGAATTCTGCGGAAGAATTGCAAAGAAACATCCACAACGATGCATCGTATTTTTCCAGGTTCCCATCTTCTAGTCTCCCTACTGCACATTCAGGGGTGTTAGGGCACTAAAAGGTTCTGCCTGAACGACCCATTACTCGTAAAAATGGATTTCCCTGTACCTTCATAAAATGGTTATTCAGAGTTTTCTGGCTCTTACTGTCTCTGGTGACAGTCAAACTCTTCTGTGTTGCAGAGCCACATATCCTTTGTCGAGCTCATCCTTCATCCCAGACTGATGCCTGAAAATATGCTGTGGAGGCAATACTTTTCAGATGAGATAATATATGTGTTATGTGTATTACATCTGTATCACATATTCCTCCAAGTACTATTTTGTAAAATGGAAGAAAAAACCAAAAGCAACCCCCAAAGAATTACACTTAATTCTTTTCTTCTCCACTTGTTCATGAATAGACTTGTATTTTTGTTCATTTTGATTCTTACTTTTTCTTCAAAGTTTATCTATCTTGGATCTTTTATTATGTTTCTCTTAACAAGTGTTGTGATGCTTTGATGCATTGATGATATTTTCTTTGGTAGGAATTTTATTATGAAACACAAATGAAAAGGGAAGATAAATAAAATCTTCCATTGTGTATTTGATATAAAAACTGTTCAAAATAATAATTTGTTTTAGTAATCCATTCAACAGAATCCAAGAACTGACTCCTTACAATTTGCTGCCCTTTTGAATTTAGCGTTAGTGAAGCAATACCAGAATATATAAAATATATAAAAATTAAGGGCATCTCATTGATGTCTCATTTCAGGGAGAAGTGAACTTGCTGCTGCGGGAAGTGAGGATGCCATATCATCACTATTTCCTCCACTGGCAAAGGTGGCTTTGCTGTTTTCCCCTCCCTGTGGCCCAAGTACTTCTCTTGCCTTCGCCACAGCCAGGCAAGGCTGATGGTGACGGCAGTGCCGTGCTTTGCTCGACTGAGTTGATTTTTTCAACTCATGCTTTGCAAAGAAACTGTATCTGTTGCATTGGCACAACCAAGGGAGATCACGCAATGCCAGAGAAATAAGGATACAGAAAGTTGAAACAAGCTTTTATAGGTATGCGGGAGTGTGATTTCATTTTTTGTCTTTTGATGGGTTTTAGTTAGCATGAGAGCACAATCTGCTGACTTTGCAAATTCTTCTGGAGAGGATCCATCATCTTTCGGAGTTCTGGTTTCTGGCTTTCCCTGTTAGAAATAGTCACTGCTTAAGTTTTCTCTCAAGTTTTCACTTAAAGATACTTCAAATTTTAAATCCCATCCTAACGACACTGTTAGCAGGGCAATAGATCACATTTGCTTGTTCGTCACTGCGTGGTCCTTGTTTGAGGGAGTTTTCCTTTGTCACATAAGGATGCTTTGGGTGTGTGTCAGCTGGCTAGCCAGCATTATGTTTCCGTTTGGCCTGTAAACAAAGTGTTTACACTAAGTGACTCTTTCCATTACTGGGAGAAGTTGGTAGTGCTGAATTGCATTATTATCTTTGAATCGGCATGAGCTAAGCCCACGATTTTCCTGACAGAACTGGTTATTGTGGACAGACAATCTCTAGCTTTTGATAAAGGTGCGATACAAGTGAGCCTGAGCACAGCTGGGGTGAGTTAGGACCCATAGCTCAGACAACCACCAGCTGCTCTTACTGAGGACATGGAGCTGCTCTCACTAAATGAGAAGCTGGGTGGTACCTCAGCATCAAGTGACTGTACTTGCAAAGTTGCATTCTTGTTCGTGAAGTAAACTTTATTGGTTAAAGCTACTTACCTGGTGCCCTAGGTGGTTTTACTTCACTAGAGGGTTGGGCTGAGGGTAGGTGCTGTTGAATTGCTGAGTTACAACTGGAATCACAGGACTTGAGTCACCCATGATCCTCTGTCCATCCACTGTCTGCCTAAGCCAACTGCTTTTAGTACGTTATTATTTTCTACCATTCTCTCTCCTGTTGTGCTTTCTCTCTTCTGCCATTTTTTGCCTTCCAACTTCTTTTGTTATCCTGCCTTCTGCATCTATGTATAGAAAGCACGGCACCCTCTCTCTCCGGTGCTAAGATGACTTCTCTTGCTGTCATGCTGTCCTCTGTGCTTGTGTTCTTTCTTTAATTTGTCTTGGTGTAATTACTTTGGTTTAGGGACTAGCACAGAGGCTTCTTGACTTGGGTCTTATTTTAAATTAATCCTGTAGTGCAGTCTTAATACAAATCAGTGACATAATTAATAGTGTCTTCTGAATTCCATTGTGATGAACGTGACATGCAAGTGCCATGCATTCAGCATAGCAAAAGAATTTTTAAATGGCAAGTGTCTTTACTATGGTATCATAGAGTACTGTTGTGAGAAGTTGGTTTACAAGGAAATTATACAACTGTCTTTAAAAATTACAATTAGCATCACAGAAACGTCACTGACTTTTATTCACAGCACATAAAAATGCAGTTGTGTTCAAGGAAAACCTTGTATTTATGCATTTTATTAAATAGATCCTACTGGCAAAAATATACTATCAGGAACGAAGTACATATATTTTAATAGAACAGCATTTAAGAAATGTATCAGCTAAAAAATCTGTGTGAAACATGTAAATAGATGATACACATTATACTTCTGACTGATGAGAAGTAATTTTTGAGAATAGTGAAAGTGATGCTTTCATCTGAAGAAGTAATTTTTCTTGAAAACTAAAAATAGCTTCTTATTCAGATAGATTATCTAGCAATGTTGCATGGAAACCATTTTTCTCTATTACTGTACTTATGTAACACTGGCTTCAGGCTGAAAAGCACAATTGTATTTTTGTTAAATTAACAGTTTAAGGTCAGATTCTTTCTCCCTCTGCTGCTTTATAGATGTGCATAAGTCTTATTTCCCATAATCTCTGCGCCTTTGTGTGACTGAACTTCTGTAATGTGATGGAAGGGTTCACAGTAAAATGTTCTGGAAGGTGGACTTCCATCTTCTGCCCTCAGTCAAGTTGATGTAAATTACAGCTTCTGTTGTGAGCTCTCTGTGGATCCCAGAGGCTGGTATTAGTATAAAAATTTAAAAGTGGAATTTAAATAATTCTATTTTGCTCTGTCGCTGGTGAAAATGAACCCATTTTGTTCTGGCAAAGAGGAATGTCTCAGTTACTGAATGGAGTTTTATTCTGTTGGTGGAGTTTGTGGTTTTGTTCCACATGAATAGCTTTTAGACAGACCCAGAGCTGTTTGGATAACATAGTTTTCAGTGCTTATGAATCTTTGAGTTTTAGTTGTATTTAGCACTCAGTTTCCTCGTCTTTTAATGTTAATTACACTGCGAGTTAAATACTTTTATATTACATTTGGATACTGAAATGTGTTTAGTTACTGAAATACTGAGTATCTTCTGAACTATGATTTTAGCTTTAATAAAGACTTTTTCCTGTAGGATTTTTTTCTGTTTATTTTCTCTGTGAGACACTGGGACTAAAGATTTGAAGAGGAGTTTTCATGGGTCCATGGGTTCTCTATACTGCTTCATGATTTTCCATTTCCCCTGTCACTCTCCTGGCCTTTTGAGAGCTGCGTATGTCCAGCTTGGCAGTTACTCAGTGTTCCTGCTGCCTGCAGGTATTGATTTCTCTTTTCCCTCCTTGCAGATCTTCAGAGACACAAAGCTGTAAACAAATAAGGCTATGGTCTTCGGTGTTTATTAACACAGCATCCGTATCTGTAGCTGCTGTGCTATGCCTTTATTATAGATGAAGAGATACTTCAGATTCAGGGTTTGACTGAGTAGGAACACATGCTCTCTGAAGAGAAGAAAAATGAAATCTTTGTGAAAGGGATTTGGAAGTGAACCATTTGACTTTGTGTCATGTGAAATGTTGCTTCTCTCCATGAAGCTCTCCTTGGCTAGAGTGTAACAACAGGGTGGTTGTACAAAGAAAAAGACTGTGCAGAGACTCTCAAAGAGAGCCTAGGTTTTTTTTCAGAGATTGTAAATAGCTTCCCACTCTGTATTTGAAGCGGGAGATCTAATGTGCGCATCTTGAGATTATGTGTTTGTGTTAGTTTTGGTTTGAAATCTCTTTTTCCCCTCTTTTTAGGTATCAAGCTCCTTATAAAGATAGACTAGGAAGCCTTCTGCTACTGATCAGTGTCCCAAAAAAGACAGGTGCCTCAGGTGCCTCAGGCTCAGGTAGATGTGCCAGTTATCACCCATATCACATCCTATGAGCAGAAGCACTGCAATACCTTATCCTCAGAGAAGAGACTCACAAGACGTGCCTTGAATGATGGTGCCTATTCAGGGGCCTGGCTGGTAAGCACCATAATTATTTTCTGGCCTTTGTGGCATCACCTGGAAAAGCTCTTTGGGTCCATTTCGTTAGAGATAAAATGCAAAAGGCCACATGTGCAGCATAGGGTGCAGGCCCCAACATGCTAAATCCCTTCCAGTTCACTGGGATTATATCTTACCGCTGCAAACCTGAAAGAAGCGTCTCTGATTCAGGCACTAGTGTCATCCTGAAAATGTCATCTTAAGGCACTACTGGCTATAAAACTTCCTTGCCAGTTGCCTTGAGAAATGTGTGTCTCTCAACAGGGTGCAGGAGAACTCAGTTCCATCATTTTAACAAACTTGTTACTCCCCTGTTTCCTCCAAAGTTGTGTTTGCCTGTAGTTAAGCATCAGGATTAGGATTCCAAATCTTATTTAGTCATTTTGCATCCTTTAAAAATCTTTCAAAGCTCCTAAGATTCTTCTTAATTTCCTAATTACTCACACATAATATCCCAGAATGCCTTTCTGTTTCTTCTAATGGCCCCTTTCAGCTACATCTCACTTCAAATGGGATTTATTTGAAGTTTCTGGAACAGACAATTTTTGGAGATGCAACACGGCAAAAAGTGCTAAGAGACTCTTCAAAACATAATTAACACCTATTTATCCCGAGTCTCGTATCTTACAAGTGGCTTTACCAAGCACTCTCAAATTTGGGCCAAAGAGAGGTCTGCTAATGAGAAATGTCTGCAATAACTGAAAAGGAAATGATTATTATATTGTGCTTGGGGTTTCTTTTGGTTTTGTATTTTGTTTTTGGTTTGTTCTTTTGTCTGCTTGAGTTTTTTGTTTCTGGATTTTTTTTGGAGGATCTGAAAACAGAGATGGAGTTGAGAATCCTGGAAGGAAACCAAAGGATCTCTCTTCTATAGCAGAACATTCTCTAAGAAATTGAAACTCACTGTATTTGTAGTTCTTGGAGGGAATAATGTATAGGAGTAAATCTCACTGAAATGTTTTCTGTATTATGAGAAGAAAATCTCAAATGCATAGTTTTTTTTCATTGAGAAACAGATTAAAAATACCAAATCAGAAAAGCATCTTAATTATGCAATTTCCTTCAGCTACAAAGCTTTTAGTCTCCCTTTCCATTCACCTGTAGAGAGGCAGCCTGACAGGACTGCTGTGCACAGCTATTAGGTTTAATTGCCATGGCTTGGCTTTGCTTTCCTTTAACCAGAACATGTTTGTGGCTAAAAATAGAGCTGTTCTTTTCTGATGTAGATATAACGTCTCTAGGAGCTTAACAGGTTAAATACTGTTTGCCAGCAGAATAATGATTCATAAAATACTTACAGAGGAGCAAGTCCATTTGTAGGGAAGCTAGGAGTTCTCAGCTGGGGTATTGTTTTAAATGCTCAATCCATATTTGTGTGCTTTTTCTTTTAATTTTTACTCTGTAGTCCTTCTCCTCTTCAGCCCTTATTTCCTGTTTCTTTTTTTCCATTTAAGAATTTATTTTTTTTTTTGGCAAATGATGTGTTTCAATGTACAGGAAGGAACAATGCCGACCTCATTAAACATAAATGCTCAGATAAAATTAGATGATTACTGTTTAACATTTTTTTTATGCCCTGTGTAAAGAACAGAGGACAACCCACAGAGTAGAGGCAAAGACAAATAAGAATGGTGGTGCCCTGTTCTGTGCCCTCAAATGGAGGACAAGCTTTGCCAATTTGCCACTTCTGAAGTGATTACTCTAGGCCAGCTACCTATAGCCAGACACATCTGTTGCAGTTTATGGGCTGTTTCGCCACTGATTTGGGCAAAGTGAACTCGAAGTTACTCTGCAGTGAACATACTCTTACTGAAAGTAAACTAAAGTTTGCTAGCAGCAACACTAAGGCCATCAGCACTTGCCAAATGTTTTTTTCTTTCTATTTGTTATGGTAAATTAATTATCATATCAAACAGCTAGACCTTTTTTTTCTGTGAATTCTCATTCACACAAGGGGCTTGACCTCCTCTTGCAAGCTGGAGCATGCCAGAAAAAGAATGGCTTTTGTTTTCGACTAGAATATAAACCCAGTAATACAATGTGCAGAAAATAATGTGTAAAACTCCTCGGGGTAGCTCTGTACCCTGGTTTTCAAAGATAATAGAAATATTAATATTGTCATCTTAGATATCAAAGATGCAGGCTGACCTATGGGCCACTCATCAGTAGCATAAAAAGTCATCTTTTCCTTGGAAATATAGGTATGTATCTACATAGTTTTAAAAAACAATTTTGATTGCTTGTGAAAGGAGCAGAACTAAACTGGTAGCCCTGAGGGTTGCTGCCTCCTGTTGATGCACAGCACAGGTACCAGCAGTCAGTCCTGTGCCAGGGCAGGAGGCAGCCAAGGCATGGTAATGACCTCCTGCTGGAAGCCAAACCCACCAGCCCTGTGGCAGGGAAGGGTGCAACCCCCTGGTGCCGGTTCCTCCTCAGCAGCATGGGAACGGGTCTGCATCGCCCATCTGCTGGTGGACTGTGCTCCCCTGGCAATCAGCAGCTTCTCAGCTGGGAGCCAAACTGAAGCAAGAGACGTATCCAAGGAAAAGGTTTGTTCTTTTGCAGCTGCTGCTATGATAGAACCCTGTTAGATGAAAAGCCCCTTTTGCCAAACCCAATTCATTTAAAGAGGGCTTCCATTAGTTTACTGTCTCAAGGTATAATTCAGTCATTTCTGCTTGTGGATTTTATCCTTAGCTCTTAGATACTTGGCTGAATGGTGGGTGGTTTCCAAAGACTCTGCTAGCAGAAATTATCCTGCTTTTCTGAGAGTTTTTATTCTTCTGCATTACTTCAATTCCAGCAAACAGCCCTTCAAATCCAGAATAGAATTCACATTCAGCACATTGTCTGTGGATTTCCAAGTTTAAGTTTGATTAAAGACCATGACGTCAGCATCCTGAAAAGCAGCATAATTATACGGGAGGTGAAGGGCCAGGCTGAGATCTGCTCAGGAGCTCATTTCAGAAGCCCAGGTCTCCTGCAGTGCCAGCAGCACTACTGGAGGGGGTTGCTGTATTATCGCTCTCCCTAGGCTGGATAGAAAATCGCACCTATCTCGTCACCAATGCAAAATTCTCCCCAGCCCCTGCTGATATAATTCTGTTTGTTTCTGGAGGAAGGCATGTATGAGGGTGAAGTGGTAAATTTATTCTCTGTGACTTTGGCCACCCAGCTGAGCTTCCTCACAAGGTTGTAATTTAGGTCTTATTCAGCCGCTCGCTTAGGTGCATCTTCAACCTGGAGCATGTGTGTTGTCCCCTTTGCTTCCGTGTGACCTCTGCCCAGGCATAAAAATTAGAAAGGTACTGAAATATGTTAGACAGCATGAATTTATTTAGCAAAGCTTAAGAAAAAATAGTTTTTAGTCAGGTCTCAGCATTGGTGCTTTAATCACATTTGTGATGTTCTCTTTAAGACTATATTAAAGAGAAGAAAATATTTCGTATAAGCTATGAACCACACTTGATATGGGGCTGACTATTTAGTTCTTGTAACCTGCACTGGATTTGGACAAATAACCTGCAGTGCAGAGGATCTTAGCTGTCCATTTTTTCCTGCTCTTTATAAACCTAAACACATTTGAAAGTGTCTAGAAGGGAGCTCTTCAGCCAGTTAGCACATTATATCAATAGGAATGGTAATTGTTATTGGTTACTCCATGTTTTCTAGAGTATTTCTGCAGATTTTCATTTTGCCGCTATTACAATTACACTAATTATACACATAAATACACCCTGCACTTGTAGGCAGATTTCTTTTTGTTTGAGGAATGTAAATACTAATGGGATCTTTTCAATACAAATTAAGCCAGCTTGAACTATTTAAATTAATTTATATAATGGAACTTCTGTATGAAGCTTAGCTTTTTGGTCTCGATTATAAACAAAAATATCTGAGAGTACACTCATTACTCCCGTGAAGCTTCCCAACTGTGAAGTTTTGCTTATTTAGAATTTTTTTAAAATTTTCAGTTAGATTTAAGCCAGTACAAAGTATCTGTAGACATAGTGTGGTAAAAATGCTATTCAGATCCCCTTTTTTCCCTTCCCAGACACTAGAGACAGTGAACGACAAATACTTCAGAAGTTTGTTGCACTGGTACCTTTTTCTACAAATGGAGAACTGGCGCAAGATACTAGTACAAGTGACTCCTCCCCTCTTCCTTCCAGGAACCAGGAAGCGTACCCCAAGTTGCAAGTAGAGAAGTCATGTTAGAAGCCTTAAAACTGTCTGTTGAGCTTAGGATGGGGAGAAAGAGGGACTTCAGAGTAGTCTATTCTTGCTTCCTTACATGCCTGGCTTTCAAAATGCCCAGCTCTATGCCAGGAATGGGAGGAAGGGAACAGCAAAAAGACTGTGGAAAGGTTATGGAGAGGGAATAGATGGAGGCTGCAGAGAGGCAAGATGAACAAATGATTGGTGATGGGCTGTAATTTCAGCAGTTGGTCATCTGAAACAGGCTGGCATTTCTGTGCAGCAGAGCCTTACACTGAATAATTAATTATGTCAGAGACACAGCGGTTAAAAAAGCCAACAAAGCACAACCACTGCCCCGCTGCCCCCAGTTCTGATTGTGCTAAATGTGATTGGAAAGATTTCTTCTTCATGGGCTATTACTAAGACAAGCTACCATGCCTGAGTTTCTTTCTTTCCATGATTCCATTTGTGTATATGTGATGGTTAAACCCTCTCATGAGTTCTGTAGTGTAGCTCTGAACCAATGCTAGCTGTTGTCAATATATTTTTATTTGATCTTTGGTGTCATTTGTATCCAAAGGTTTTGACTTCCTTGATCAAAACTCAGCAATAGTTAGATAAATAGCCCCAGGCTTGCCTTTCCATTCATATTCCATGTTTGTTTAAGGTTACAACTCTTTGTATTTCTTCTCTTTCTGCTTGTAATTGCTAATGCATCTCTACAGTAAGTTTCTAAAAACACGTCCTTGTGTGATCCAGGTTTACTTCAGTGTCCTTCAGGGCCACTGCATTTCCTTCTCTGTTTTTCATCGTATCTTTCTCATTTTTTCTTCCTCTTTTCCTAAGTACAAGACACTCAAGAAGATTTTTTTACCAGTTAGTTTGGAAACAGAAAGTTCACACTGGGAATCCCTCCACCGCCACATCTTCTTTTTCCATCACATTTGCTTTGTGCTTTTCGTCTTCTGGAAACAGCTATATCTTTCCTGGCTGGTTCATTTTTGTATTTTTTCAAATTGCTCTCTACCCCTCCACAAAAGGATCTATCCTCATCTTTGTCACCCTTATGCTCTGCAAACAGAAATGCCCACACCTTTTTTGATGCAGTTCATCATCCTTGGTAACGTTTCAGGCTACGTATGACCCATTTCTGCTGGAAAACCAATGAGAGTTTTAATGATTTCAAGTACATTGAGAGGATGATAGCATACAAACAACTGACTATTATTTCAATATGCAAAGAGATCAGTATATCAGTAGAATTGATTGTATTTTTATTTCCTCCCAAACATCCTTTTGCATCTCAGTATGTCTTTTAGAGCAAAAACTGTAGAGAATAAAGACTGTGTTCATGTCTGTATTCATTCTGTACAATAGCTACCAATACATTCAAGTGGTGCTTTAGAATTACTATTTAATAATAATTAAAGGAGACTTTTTGCAACACTAAATACTGTTTCAATTCACTGTTGCTGCTTGCTGCAGTTTTGCCTCGCTTTTTTTTTTGCTTTTCCACCTATTGCCATTTAAAACAAGGAACACACAGACTATGGGGACTAATGTTAACATGCAAATTCAAAGGGAAAGTCACTTGCTCTGTTTAACATTATGAATTGATGCTTTAAAAAATTATCTGCTTCAGTGCTAATTTTAACCTTGTGATGCAAGTTAGGCTTTAAATATGTAAAGCGCAATGAGAGGGCAACAGCCACTATCAGTAGCCTGGAGAAGTTGCGTTGTTTGCCTCAAAATAATTGCATGACCTGCCTCTCAAAGCCAGGTCTGTTTAATTACTAAACTACTAAGATGCACAGGAGAATGCTGCAGAAACCAGCCAGTGGTTTAGCTGAGGAGGAGCTGCAGGAACTCCTGAAGCATGGAGGGATTTTGAAGGAAAGGAAGTATCCTTTTAGTTCACAAATGTTTTCAGGGCTGTAGACACCCAGGAGCCCAGAAACTACTGTTCTAGGTTTCTGCTGAGAGAAGACAGCTGAGTCTGAAAGACAGAGAAGACAAAGTTGCTATCTTGTGAATAATTTGTGGCATAATAAGGAACAGTCTGTGGGAGGGGGCTTTACAACGTATGTGCTAAGAGTAGTAACACCTTCCATGCCCTCAAACATGTTCTATATTAATGAATAAGAGAAAGGCAACTCCTGAATTCTACAGAGGAAGGGCAGTAGAGTATTGACTTCAGAAAACCCAAATAGCTCCCTTCTCTTCCCCTTGCAGTAGTATTTGCGCATAATGGATTCTTTAAACAGGCCAAATTTCGTGGTTTGGAGGGTGAAGCCTCTGTGAACTGTGCCACTACTACAAGACAGAGACAGTTCAGTATCATTTCAGACAAAACTGTAGACTTTAGCAAAAATGCCCTTATTTAAATCAAAAATAGGGGTTGTAGCCCATGCTAATTACATTATGCACACTCTAACAATTGATAGCCATTGACCTGTATGGAACATTTCCATTTACAAACTGATTAAAACTGCTTCAGGCAATCGTTCTGTTTTATGGGGAAGTGCTGATGCCTGATGTAATGACCTGATCAATGCTAAGTGAATGCAGAGCCCTCTAAGCAGAGCGGTACAAATATAGACAGCCAAAAGGCCGTGTGTTGGATGCTTATCAGCTGTGAAGGCTGAGAGCAGGTTTTGCAGCCATGAATAATCCTCAGCTGGCCAGTCATCCTCGACAGATTCCCATGCAGCTGAATGTATAGCGGTTAATTTATTTCTGGGCTGAACTGGAAACGTTTTCAAAAATACCTTGGTCTCCCAAGTAGAATCATAGAATCATAGAATGTCAAGGGTTGGAAGGGACCTCTAGAGCTCATCTAGTCCAACCCCCCTGCCAGAGCAGGATCACCTGGGGCAGCCACACAGGAACACTTGCAGGCAGGTTTTGAAAGTCTCCAGAGAAGGAGTTAGATTTATGACTTCCTCAAATTTGGTAAAGTGAGTGAAAAGCATCAGCGGAAAGACATTGCTCTTCTCATGGCAGCGCAAGCACTTTATCTCTTCCTCCAGTCCTTATCTAGTCCTGGGCTAAAAAGAGCTGAAGGTTTGAGGACCCCGCTTTCTGGTATGTGTTTGTATATTGAAAAGGTGTGTCCCCTTTCCTACCAGTAGTCCTTGAGGAGTTTTATGTAAAATGTAGGTATTTACATAATTAGGATACACGTTTAAGGGCCACTAAACACCAGAATGTAACTATGTTTGACATACTGCAGAGCCCTGAAGGCTTTAGAAACTTAGATTTGCTGTATCTGAATAATGTAGTTGTCATAAATTGATGTTACCCTTGCTGTATCTACATTTGACAATATAAACCAAAGATTGCCATATGCTGCATGCCATACACCAAGGCGTGCCCATTTATCCAGGTTGCTTTAGTTCTTTGTAAGCCAGTGTTTTATACTACATCAAGGTGATATGCGACTTTCCCCATACCAATGCTGTCGTGAATGGTTAGAATTGACACATTTCTGAACTATCCTTTTAATTCTCTCTTTTTTATTTCCAAGATGCTGAAGTTATTGAAATCCAGACTTTTGATGCTTTTTTCCTGTAGTGCATTGCTAAATGATTTATTTTTTCCCTCTATTTTCTTACCAAATTTACAAAAATAGTAAGGATAGCAAATGCGGATAGTTTATTTAAAAAAGGTCTATGGAGAGCAATTATCAGTGTTTTATATTAAGTGATTAAAAAAACCCCACACGTTTGCTTGCAGTTTGCAGACACTAATTATTCTTCTTGGGAAAGCAAAAAATTGTTAGGAATGGTCAAGCTTTGATGATTGTTTCAAAATCCAACAAAGGTAGGTCGGAAGGAGGCAGATAAGCACAGCAGTAAACAGTGATGAAGACTCTGCGACTGTTTGCAGTTCAGTAGTTCCTGTGCTTCCAAGCTCTATATAAGTCACGTCACAAAAACAGGGAAGCAAGGTGAAGACGTGAGTAACAGGAGAGGAAAAGTTAAGGAATTTCAGATCTGTTGGGAAACAATCAGCAAAAAGTAACTACTCCTGTCTGTTTTCTGTACTATCTTCACCTGTTTTCCGCGACTTGACTGGACCAGCTAGGCTTTTATTTAGGTTAAAGGAGGATGTATACATTTGGTTGTGAAATCTAATGGACGATGAAGTTCCGAGCTGGACAAATGGAGAAATTCAGGCCCGTACAGAGGTTTCACAACGTTGTCTGTTCCCCATCCCTATTCAGTTAAAACAGATTCGCAGTGACCCTCAGCAGTTAAAGTCTATCTGGTTTGGGTTTGGTGTTTTTTTGTTTTTTGTTTTTTTTCCTTCCCTTCTTCTTTTCTCCCCAGGAGGGTTCTGGCCTGTTGCTATAACAACTCCGTAGCGTCATGGGAGTACCAAACACAAGCAGCTAACCCAGACCATGGAGCCTCACCTTTCACGGTGCCCCATGTGTCTTTTGACAACAGTTTTACGTAACACGCACTGAGGATTCACACAGGCCTCCATGCAAATTAAAGTTTCCACCAGATAGAACTCAGCGTAACTGTACCTCCTTTGCAGCTTTCCCATGTTGCTTGTTGATAGTTATTAGAGGGAAAGTTAGTGTTTGGCATGTGATTCTAAACAAATGAAACAAACAGCATACATTTGCACTGTGAAATTTAATTGCATTATTGTATAATTTGGATTAACTTTTCCTCCTGTATCTTAAGTTATCTGGACAATAGCTTATCCAGCTATAATTAAATCCGCAAACAAGGGAGAATGAGCTTCAAGATTATGTTAGACTGATGATTGGGATTTACTATGACTGTGTCATGGGAAAACAACCATTGAAGTAGCTTTTTTGTGCCTGGCATGAAACTGATAAATCTTTTTTTCCTTGAATAATATAGTTTGAATTCCGGAAGCCCTATACTTTACTGCAGAAACTGGGAGATGGAAAGAGATCTTGGCTGTTTGAAGGAAATGATGTAGCAGCCCCTAAGTAAGAGAGTTTGCCTGTTGTTTTCCTTTCCACAGAGGGTCTCAGTTTGGCTGGGCAGAAATTTTCTTCTCACAATGCAAGAGAGAAGCAAATGCAGACCATTAGTTAGTACTAGGTCATATGTGGTGTTATATATATATATGTATAAACTTAGAGGACCTTCCAGTTAAAGCAGAAGATGCCACAGTGAGCCTTTTTCAGCTATTTCCCTTCTTAAGAGTCACCTTTTTCCAGTAGATATGGAACATTGCTCTTCATGGGATATGAAAGAAATGCTATTGAAGGTAACAGTTTTGCTGATTTTTGCTGGAATGGTGTTAATTTCTTCGTAGTTACTGGTATGGGGCTAAGTTTTGGATTTGTGCTGGAAACAGTATTAACAACACAGGGATATTTTCATTATTGCTGAGCAGTGCTTGCACAACCTCAAGGCTTTTTCTACTACTCACCCCACCCCACCAGCGAGCAGGCTGGGGGTGCACAAGGAGTTGGGAGGGGACACAGCTGGGACAGCTGACCCCAACTGACCAAAGGGATGTCCCACACCGTATGGCATCATGCTCAGTGTGTGAAGCTGGGGGAAGAAGGAGAACGAGAGGGCAAGCTTGGGGTGATGACATTTATCTTCCCAGGTCACTGTTACGCATGATGGAGTCCTGCTCTCTTGAAGATGGCTGAACACCTGCCTGCCCAGAGGTGAATGAATGCCTTGTTTTGCTTTGCTATGTGTATGACTTTTACTTTTCCTATTAAAATGTCTTTATCTTAACCCATAAGTTTTCTCACTTTTATTCTTCCAACTCTCTCCCACATCCCAACTAGGGGGAAAGTGATTGAGTGACTGCATGGGGCTGAGCTACCTGTTGGGGTCAAACTGGAACAACATGTCCTATATCTTTCCCAATATATCTTTTGACTTTTAAACCAGTTGGAATACTTTTCTTTCTAATTTTCTGTTTGGTCTCTATAGGTTTCTTCTGGAGTGGTGATTTTTTCCTTCTCTAAGTGTATTGGAGTTGTGGTTGTTTTGTGAGAGAAAGTGAGACTGACTCAGAAGGCACTCATTAGTTTCCAAAGGGGGAAAAAAACCCAAAACTATTTAACTCAGAAATTTAGAAAAGGTTTCACTTTACTTTATAGGCCTTCAGTGTCTTTCATGGAAGTCTGAGGATCAGTTCCTTTCTCCGTTGGAGTGGGGTTTGACTCATTTGATGTTTGGAAGACATAGCTATGAGCATAGCTTAGTCACATGTGACAGTGTTGTACTTGGTGTGTAACTCTTGGGTGTTCACTGGAGCACGAAGAGGAGCTCTTTCTATAGGTGCTAGCATGGGCAGTCTCCTGTACATTTTGGTAGTGGAACAGAGAATGAGGCAGAGCAAGACCTGCGTGGCTCTCGCCCTCCCACCCAGGTTTGGATGGGGAAGAGGATGTTGATGTATGTTCAGTTCCAGCCTTCCCAGGCATCTGGCTCATTGAGCACAGAAGGAGCAGCAAGAAGCAGCTGTCTGCAGCTGAGCATGAGGTGATACATACTTGGAGGTGATGCATAGGGATGTTTCCTGAGCCTTAAATTGTGACTTTGTACCTAGACCGTGGAAAAAGGCAAAGTGAGGTTCTGAAGTACCCTCTTATCATTTCCAAAGTGTTGGTATTTCTTAGTGTTCTTGCTGGATTGTTAAAACAAAAAAAAAGGTTAATTCTGTTGGGGTTTTTGCAGTATTTTTTTCTCACATTTTTCTGAATTAAGAGTTACTGTGTTAAGTCCTGAGCTTTGAAGAAGGAGGAAGTGGGAAGAAGGGTCAAAACTGTAGCCTGTTTAGCATGGCTAATCCCAGAAGAAGAATCTTCACTTAGAATTTTACAAATGTTTTTCTGATCATCTGTGTAAATCATGCCTGTGTAAACAAATTCATCATTTTACTTAAAAGCAGTTTGTTTCTGATTATATACTTTTCAGACAAACTTTCAACGTTGTTCTCAGTTCTGCTTATCTCTATTGATTTTGCCTTGTATTCTTGCTGGAGTAGCTGACCACAAAGAATTTACAGCAATATGCTTTGAGGTTAGTGGCTAAAACATAGGAAGTTCTGCCTCCAGGTTTATTTAGTTGGTTTGGGTTTCTCTGGTACTATTTATGAGTGGATGATGAACAGTGCCATGTATTTGTCTTTGATTTGCCTGAAACCTTCAGTTTGATCTACGGATGCTTGAGAAAGCCCATCTGGCATCAGTACAGCAAGCCTTCTGATGCCAGCTTGTTTTCCCAGGGAGGTAAAATTGCATCCTCACTTCTGATGTCATCTACTGATGTTTAGGCTACTCTTGAGAGAATTCAGATTGAGTCTTTCCAGTTGCTGTTCCTGCCCATAGGTGCTCTGATGCAGTCTGTACACCTACATGTTTTGCAGTAGTGTTACAGTAGTGGTAGTCTGCCAGCCTGCTCTCTGTGCCGCAGGCAGCCCGGGAACCCCCTGCAAGGGGGAAGAAGCACAGGAGAGATCAGGGCAGGTGTATGACTTATCCTTGGGGACTGTTCCAGGACTGCCCTGTACTCTGATGTGTAGATCCAACGTGTAGGCATTCGGAATTTATTTTAAGATGGAGCAACTTGGTTTGAGCTCTTCTGTCTGGAGAACCAGTGAAAGCTGCTCTTACAGGTGTCAAGCACAGTTGTATAGCAGTGGCTATACTGTGGCTCTGGTATGAGACAGCACCAAGCAAGGCAGCATTATTTGCAGCTTGTCACCCAAAGCAGCCTGCAACTGCAGGATTTGGATTACTTAAGTCTTTTAAGCTCTCCCACTGGAATACTCTTAGGTGGAGCTTCTGATTTCATTTGGTGCAATGGCCTGAATCTTACTCAAGTTCCTGCCTTCCTTCTCTCCTTCCCCCCCCCCCCCTCAGTCTTTTGGCAGCCACCAGCAGAAGTCAGTTCAATACTGAATCTGTTGCAAGCTAGAATCTTTTCCAAAGGTCTGTATTGCAGCTTTGTCTGTACAGAATTTAATGTCTATAGATGCTTTCATAGAATCATAGAATCATAGAATCATAGAACATCAGGGGTTGGAAGGGACCTCTAGAGATCATCTAGTCCAACTCCCTGCCAGAGCAGGATCTCCTAGGGCAGCCACACAGGAACGCGTCCAGGCGGGTTTTGAAAGTCTCCAGAGAATGAGACTCCACAACCTCCCTGGGCAGCCTGTGCCAGTGCTCTGTCACCCTCACAGGGAATTCTCCTCATGTTGAGGTGGAACTTCCTATGTTCTAACTTAAACCCATTATTTCTTGTTCTCATGCTGGGCACCGCTGAGAAGAGATTTTCTCATTCCCCTTGACACCCACCCCTCAGATATTTGTATACGTTAACAAGGTCCCCTCTCAGCTGCCTCCTTTCAAGGCTAAACAGCCCCAATTCTCTCACGCTCTCTTCATTGGAGAGATGTTTGTCTTATGTAAGACAGAGTTATCCTGAGCAAATTCCACCATCTAACATACTCAGGGATGGCTGAAATGTTTTATCCTAGTTTCTAAAGGTCACTCCCATATGTTGGGCTGCTTCTTATTTATCCTCACCACATGGCTTCACCAGGATGCACGCAGTTGATAAAGTGCTGGTCATTCTGTGTCACAGAACCAATCATATTGCCTTTTTCAAATCTGGAAAATTCGTTCAACAGCTCTTCAACAATTACTGTCAAAAAATTAGTAATATGTAAAATTTCCTTAGATGGATGGCAATTTGCATAGAGTAAGATTTTACCTTTCCTTTTAAAAACTTGTATCATACTACTTTTTTGCTATCCATCCAGTATTTCTTATATCAAGTTGTGTTGATTCCGTAAAATGAGTGATGTCTGACAGATACATTTCTGCTATTATTTTGCATAATTTATTCAATGTAGAATTTATAGGAATGAATGAATTTTTTCCTCCTGTACTTGTCGGTTCTGCTTTGTGTGTTTTCAGAAATCAGTTCTGCACACAAGAGATGAATAGGATATAAACACTCCTGTATTCTCCAAATATACATATGCTTGAATACTTAAACATACACCTTTTATCTATTTTAAGTAATAAAATAGGTAGCAACTGTAATATCAGTATAATTAAGTTATGTTTTGATTCTTCTTCTTGCCTGGAAAAAACTGGAATGTTTGATCCAGAAGACCACAGTTGCACAAACACAGATGCCAGGCATATAATTTTAAAAGACAAATTCTACACCAGCAAAATTAAATCTTCTTTGAGATACTATTTCTAGCTGGTCTTTGGTGTACGTATAAAGATATTAAGAACCGATATGTTTCCCTATTCAAGGCAAAATCCTACCCTCTTTGAAGACTTTGTCAATGAGCCATTCAGGAAAGCAAGTGTTTACCCTCTCAGTGCATATATTGTAAAAATTCTTTGTGTGGAGGAGTTTGCAGCTCTGGGAGTTGAAATTCACATGCTGGTAACTTAATCTGAGGGTGTCTGGGTGGAAAAGTTGGAAATGCACACGCATGGTCTGAAAAGGGGTTGAATTGGTTAAGTAATTCATGTCATTTTTTATCTCATTTCTCTTTTGACTCATTTATAAAGAAAAATGAAACCCTGATAGAGTAACAGCAGGGGCTTTTTTCTGTGACTAAGTTAGCAAAATAGTACATAAAGTGAAAGAAATTACATAGAAGGCATGAAATGTGTTTGACATCAGAATTTACAGCCTTTGCTTTTGCCTGCTACTTGTGCTGGGTTGCCTATTTCATTCTAATGGCTGTGCCGCTTTTGTGCATCTCTATTCTTTCTTTTTTTTAAAAAAAATAAATTTGTGTTAATTTTGTGGCATACAGTGTTGGAATCCTCTGTTCAATTACAGGTATCTGGTGTCCCGTTGGATGTTGTAGTTATTCTATGTGGCCTCCAGGTGCAGTCCTGGGAAGGGAGTGGGTCGTCTGATGGTCATGTGTACTGGCTGCAGTCTTGACTTACCTTATCTAAGATTTCTACATTCGATATCCAAGAGGAGTAGGTTTGTGTGTCTTGGAAACTGAACTCTGCCCACAGGGTTCATGACCAAAGGGCCATGTGAATCATCTTCCAGGTGAGCCAAAGGCATTGCTATGAGGTGTTGCGGAGCACCGGAATAGGTAATGCTGAGATCTGCTAGAGGCACCAGAGTGCAGGACTGCAGTAGGCTTCAGGAAAATGAATTTTAGTGTCAGAGATCCATTCACCTCTATATATTTACCCCTATTGTAATGAATTGCTTGGCAGGCATTTTTTTCCCCCACATTATGTCTCTAGCATGGAAGTACTTGCTTGACTTTGTGATTAATAAATCCTCCAGACCGAGAGTTAATTTCTCTCTGGAAATAAGAAGGAGCTTAGTTTTCACTTACGGTCTGATTGTGAGTTGAAATTTGGTTTGTAATGTTAATTATTTTATCATTGTTTGTTCACTTTTACCCCCTTTTTCCCCTGCAGTAAATAAAACCAGGGTTTCTAATAAGTATGAAATTACAGTTTTCAATAGTCTGGCAAAATTAAGCTAATGATTGTGTGTACAAAAAATTTATTTACCAATTTGGGATGAAAATTTAGCATGTATTTGTAAGATGACAGCAAAACACCAATGCTTGTCCAGTATTCAGCGAGTCTGTTTGGCAAGTGTAGCTTCCAGAACCAATTGTAGCTGAAGTAGGTGTGTTATTTCATGCTTTATTTCTACAAGCAAATCACAGAATCACAGAATTGTTGAGGCTGGAAAAGACCTCTGAGATCATCAAGTCCAGCCTATGTCCCAACAGCACCACATCAGCCAGACCACGGCACTAAGTGCCACATCCAGCCTCTCCTTAAAGACCTCCAGGGACGATGACTCCACCACTTCCCTGGGCAGTGCAGCCCAGTGCCTGAGCACCCTCTCTGTGAGGAAGGGCTTCCTAATATCTAACCTAAACCTTCCCTAATGAAGTTTCAGGCCATGTCCTCTCGTCCTGTGCCATGAAATTTTTGCAGAGGCATATGGTGTACTAGAAGAGGTTAGTTATCTGTTTACTGTCTTGACTGGTAAGTAGAGAATGGGTGATCCTTCCTATTTACAGAATATTTGGAGGCAGCAGGAAAGTGAAATACAAAGCTTTTTCTAAGCCCATTATAAGCAAGTATCGACTCTTCATCTCTAGAAATATAATGAGAGGGTGAAAGGGACAAGAGTTGCTTGTAATTACGTGGTGAAAATTGGAATAGCAAGACTAAAACTGCATGTGCAAAAGACATTTAATTCAGTTTCTGAGGTATTTAGTTCAGAGGTGGCTTTTTTCCAACCCTAATCAGTCCAAGTCAATATTGGAGTTAATACCAGGTACCTAAATTATGAGTGCATTTGGTCTAGGTTGCGTATACTGTCAATGGAGAAAAAGAAATACACCTCTGGAGGCTTTGGCTTGCCTGAGATCTAAGTTACTCTCCAGAGTAGCTTGTCTTTCTCCACTGGCCAGGGGCAATTACGCATCTCACTCTTAAAATTCATAAAATTTTAAAATTCATAGGGATGAGCCTGTGCATAAGGCCTTATGCTTTCTGAAGAAGTAACAGATGTTTGCATTTTCTTTGTCTCGTCATTCAGGAAAAAGGAAATGTGATCGTTGTATACGCTGTATTTAGAATCACTGTCTGTGTAATAAAATGCAAGATTGGCTTCATTTCAGATGTTTGTTATAGCATGTGGTATTTTTTGCCTTGTAAGCTTTTGCCTCTAATGTCCAGCAATATTTGCTGTTATTGGCTGTGAAGGAGTTTTTCTGTGAACACAAGTGTTCAGAACATGTAAGCTGTAACTGGAATATGTCACCATATCTTTTGCTGAAGAATGATTGTGTGCCTGTGCTGGAGAATTAGGAATGTGATACACTAGGACTAAAATAAAGCAAGATAAGCCTGGGTGACCTTCTCATGGGGTACCATTCATGCTGTCATCCAACATCCACTCGAGTTTCTTTTCATTGTCTTCGCTGCATAGTGGCTCAGATGATGAACTAAGAAAAGAAAAAGGATGAAAGTGGAGAGGTGGAGTACAAAAAGGGAGGGCAGATTAGAGAAAAGGAAAGTGAGGGGAGGGGAAACAGGCAAGTGTACAGGAAAAAGAAGCAATGGTTTGGAAAAATTGGACTATTTGGGAAAGCTTCAACTATTATTAAGTAGTCAGCAAACTACCAGAATGTTGAAAAAATGGTGTTTTAGTCTGGTTGCCTAAAGTTGTCAGGCATTCATGAGTCATCTTGTGTCAAGTATCAAATAAAATGAGAATACTCTTTTTCTTGAAAGATGTGAGATGGGTTATTTGTATTGCAAGGTCACAAGCTGATGTTGGGGTGCTAGATTCTGAGAGCTCTGAAAAGTAAAGCTTTGAGCACTAAATGACCTATAAGTAACACACTGAAAGACACTATATTTTGGACTGGACTTATTTTGTGAAGAAACACTGAAAAAATCTAAGAAATCCTTGTAACATAAGTACTGTTTATTTTGTTTGTGCAAGGAAAAAAGCATTATCCACTTTCCAAGTTAATTTATCTCATAATCAATATTTATATTCCTAGATTTGAACAGGCTTTCTTGTATTTGTAATATTTGTATTTCAGAGCAAATGTACTTCTATGACTATATAATTTCAGGAGAAAAACTGTTTTGTTTTTATGCATTTATTCTTTCAAGTGATGTGTACACACAAACATCAAAGCAACCACACAAAGATTATAGATCTAGCTGAAATTACATTAAGTTTTTACAGACTATAAGTAAATAATGTCTCTTGGATAGAATTTTGATTTAATTTTCTTTTGTAATTTGTTACGCTGTCTCTTCATTGAGTCAAAAAGGAAATGAAATCTCCAAGTAATCATTGCCACTGATTTTCTATCCTGTTTATATATGTTGTCATTTGTTTTATGAAAGGCAAAGGGAAAGCTTATACTGGCATCGATAGTAAGTGATTTACATAATTTCCTAGTTGTTTCACTGTTAGTATCAGCATTGTGTACCAGAAAAACATTTCCTAGTTTTGCTGTGGTGTTTACTGTTGACCTCAGTTTACTGAAGTTATATAGCACTGGGGTATTCTCTTCATCCTTGTGCTCCTTCTGGTGAGGACTTGGGCGTCATGTACTGCCAATGAGAGCAACATCAGCCAACTTAACTGCTGAGGACAATGTGAATATTAAAACATTTTCTAAGACAATAAAAAATCTTCTGAAATAGTTTTTCTGCAACTAAAATAGTTTTCTGCAAAGTTTCTGAGTGTTTTCTAAGGCCCAACAGTCCACAGGCTATCAAAGATAGATGCAAGTATGTGTGGTAGCACAGAGGGAAAATATGAAGCATTTTTGTCACAGGGAAAACTCTTTGGCAGGAACACTCTTTGAATTAGTGCCAGCCAGATTATATTGGTAGACAGAGTCCAAAGCTACAGAAAGAGGACAGATGCAAGAAAGAAATGTGGTTTATCTCATGTTTATGTGGATGCAAATTATGTGCCCTTGTGTACATCAAATATCCTCAGAAGCATCGGAGTGGCTGCCCGTGGAGTTTGGGGTTGCTTCTTCACTAAAACTGACAAGATGGAAATTTGGCAGATACTCTGCTTTGATTAATGTAAATATTTTTTTTATCTAAATAAGTTTACTTTTTAATCAGGTTTGCTTTAATATTTTCATTGAGCTGATTGAAAAAGCAGACACCAGTAAACAGTCATTACATCCTGTTGCATACCTTTATTTTTTGTGGCTGCTGATATTGCCGATTTATGTCGGTGACAAAGTAAAAGTGCTAGTAGGAAGGTAAGCATGAACAAATGCAAAAATATTGTTATCAGTAATGCACAATATAAACTGCATTACTATTGTGGGTTTTTTTACAAGAAATACAATAAAATCTGCATAGCAGGCTGACAAGTCTACTGCCCGCAGCTATCACATACATCTCCCTAGCTTTAGCCAAGTTATATCATTGCTTTTATATAGATATTCATTGTGTCAGCTGACATTTTACTGCTTTCTATTTTTTGCACCCTGAAATGGCAGTCACTGATTCTGAAAGAGGTGTTTTCACCTGCTACCCTCAGCAAATGCATTAAGCTGAAGCAGCTTGCTCTTTCTAAGCAGAGAACTTCCCTTTTAAATTAATTTTGTTTCTAAAGATAGTAATAATAAAATGTTGTATGAGCAAGAAATGAGTAAATCTTGGATTTTAACCACAAACTCTCGTTAGTTATGAGCTAATGTTTTCCTGAATTGGAAACACTGAAAGCATAGTGCAGTTCTAGGAATGAGCTGATTCAGCCCTTGAGTTCAATACATAGGCAACTGGGAACTGATTTGTATTGCAAGAATAAAGTAACACTCTCTTCCGTTGTTCTGCATCCACAGGGTGTCAGTTACTTCTATTTCAACAGTGGCGTAAGTCTCAAAATGTGAAGATATAAATAAAGGTTTTGCTGAAAAAAATATTTCAGGCATATTAAAATACATTAATATATAAACAGCCTTGGAGCATGTTTCTTTTAGTCTTTTTCATTCATTTGGTGTTTCATAATATGTATTCCAGACAGAGTCAACTTTGTAAATACTAAATATTGACATTGGTTTTGTGAAAATTAATTATCCATTAAAGCTGTACCAGCACGTGTGGATATTACTGTGCTTCATGCAGTTTGGTAACATACAGGGTCTTGCTACCTTTTTGGTGTGTAAGGGATATAAATGAGTTCGATGTTATTCAGCTCACTCGTGGTGTTTATTTAAAAAGGAAATGCACAAAGGAAAGAATATATGCAAAGTACTGTGTTTCTGGTCACACTGTGCATAAACAAGAGGAATCTCCTTTGGGTTCAGAAATAAGTTGGTCATTGCCACAGGCACTCTACCCAAAATAACCCCACTGTGGGTCTTGGCTTTCTCCCAGGAATGCACACGCAGCGTTCTTCTCGTGGATGGTGCATTTTTTACTCTGATCCTTTCTTCCTTTCATATATATCTTTATAATGAGACTGAATCTCCAGCATCTGCATTTTCAAACTGTCCTCAAGACACTTGTGTGATACATAATGTTTTTCTTGCTGAGCTGAACCGTGTAAGGTGCTGTCCTGCTAGTAATTTCTCCTTTTCCATTCTTTCATTGGAAGTCTGGGTTCTCTGATAAAACCATTCATGTGGCAAATACTTTATCTTCTTTGGTCTGAAGTAGTCACTAGGATTCTTAAGGATAGCACATTAAGGTTTGAGGTTTTTTACCCCTGGCTTCAGTAAAAGCTCATGACACATAAATATTTTTTGTGTCAATTTCTGTTGCATGTGAGTGTCATTCTGTGTTCTTTTTGTATGTACTGGTTTAAAATGTATCAGCTAGTGACACTGTATCATATGGTGGTAACAGATAATAAAAATATTTTCTTTTATTGCCAAACCAGGGAGAACACAACCCCTCAGGCTACTCTGTCTGACTTCATTGCAACAGAACATTTGTATTTGCAAATTGTTTCCGTCTCTGCTGCATAGATTACTTCTATGCTGTAACTAAATCATACATGTACAGAAGGGAGAAACTCAGTTGTGATGTTTCTGTGAAGCTGTTTCTTTTTGTGAAGTGAGAGCTACACAGAATGAATGGGATTTCATCTTTTAAACACACCGGTAGTATGGTTTTATGATTGTTCTAGTTTGCTTCTGAGAAAGAAAACAGAAAGGAACTTGAGGAAGTTACATAGTGCTTTAGAAACTTAAAGAATAAGAATAATATCATTGGAACAAGATTGCTGAGTATTTTCTGTCTAAAATTTTGTGGTAACAACCTCACAGTTAAAGGTCACTGAAGGGAAACTGTGTACATTCCAGAATATTTTTTCAAGTATTGTGTTTAAAGAGCGTGTTTTGAGTAAACAGTTGGGTTTTTTTCTGCATATGAGGAGTAAAAGAATAAAATGTCCTGTAAAGATGCAATATTCAGAATAGAAATTTCTAAAAAATATTTTTGGAAGGGAGTTTTAAGAACAGCTTAGAAATAGTTTGGCTAGTATATCTGAAGGAAGTTTGAGCATCCTGGGAAAGATGTGGTATGTGTTGTTTAGGAAGGAAACAAATGAGAAAATACAGTCACTGCACCAGATTAGTTTGGGTGCAATCTATTGTGATTCACCCCTTGCTAATGAATATTTTAATTACTCTCAACAGTTATCCTGAGGTCTTTTTGAGGAACTGATTTGAAATTATATAATTCGAAGAAAAGTCTTCAACTGATTAAGTTCTGTTTCCTTAATGCTGTATGTATAATTATCAAAGTAGTTGGACCTGAATGAACTGTCTCTTCCATGAAAACCTTTCTGTCTGTAATGCAACATAAAAATGCACAGCAGTATCAGCCTGTGGAAGCTGCCAGAAAGAGAGGGATCAGTAGCCAACATTACCTTTTTTTTTTTTTTTACCTGCATGCAAATCTTACAATAAAATGTAGAATGCTGTTGGCCAAACTTCAGAAGTCCTTCAGCTTTCCTTTTCCTCCTGTGTGTTGAATTTGTGGGCTAGGTGGCTCAGATCATATGTAAAAACCTGAATGTATTCATAAAATCATTAGATTTTAGGTGGCTTCAGTGATCTGTATTTTTTTCCAAGGCAGGGAGTTATATTTACTGCCTATGGGGTTTAGAGAGGTTTAGATTACTCAGGTTTAAACTGGTTGCATCTAACAATGAATAAACACAGTTGATGCACAGAGCTATGGCCAGAGCCAACACCCAGCAACCAGAAAAGTTCCCAAGAACACAGAGAATTGCATGACTGCTTGTTACTCGCAGCACATTTATAAGGAAGAGAAATATTTATTAAAACACATTCACATAAATACAAGTGCTGACTTGTGGAAAAAGAATGATTCCAACACCTTAAAATGTTCTATTTCAGTTTCCGCATTGTTACATCTTTGTGAATTCAACCTAAATCCACAGCAAAGAAATAAGAAGGAATCTATTGTTCTGGCCCGATAATACTATAACAACAAGTGTAATTTAAAAAGCGCATAGTGGTAGAAATAAGTATGAGAGAATACATTTAGAGGAAGAAGTATGATTTCTGTGGAAGGAGGAATGCATTTAAAAGCACAAACCAAATCAGATATACTCAGAAACAAAAATATGGCAAAGAGGATAAAGCTCCAGTGGCATAGACCATATAGTGGATTAGTGTAGGTGGAATACTAAAAAAAAAAGAAAAATCAATAAAGGAAGGATTTTCCTGAGCACAAATTTTATAGAAGGAGAAAGAAATATCTAGCAGGCAAAAACCAACAAAAAAAAGCCAGTGTTTGCCCTCAAAGGAGGGAAGCATATATGTTCAATTATGGGTTATATTTAGTCTTGCATCACATCATTCTACGTGAATCATTATTTTATTTTTTACTTGGAGAAACATACATCTCTTTTACAGAAGTACAACCCAGTCAGAACCTATAGAGTTCCAACAGCAACACATTAGCTAAATCTGGCCCATTATTTGTAAATTGTCGGTCTGAGCTCAGTCCAGAATCAGAATCACACAGCAAAGGCATTTTAAAATGTGCATTTCTTCTGCTCTGACTCAGTTCTAGAGAATGCTTATCTGGATATGCCAGAGGTCTGGTGCATTACGTATATGCCCTCATCCTGTCTTAAGTACAGTAGTAACTGCAGGTGCATATGAACTGCACATTGTCATTGCTGTTGCAGGTTTTCATCATTTTTTCTTCTCATGTTTCCTTTCAGTCAAAATTGAACATAATTCTTGAACGCAAGAATAAACGTGTTTAAAATAAGACTGCTATAATGCTAACATGACAATGTAGAAATAGTCTGAAAGCAGCAACTGCTTATGCTTGAGCTGTAACTTACACTCTGGTTTTGCCAAGTGTCAGGGTGCCAAAGCAGAGCTTCACCTCTGCTATGAGTCTTCTTTCTCACCAGCCTTTCTTCCCTGTGTGTCAGTCACACTTGGATCCCAGTGTGCTCCTGGGAAACTCCAAAGTCCCCAAAGCACGGAGATCTCCAACTCCTGTTTACCAGCCTGTTGCACCACGTAAACTACACGCTCAAAGTGGACTCTTGTCTCCCTTTCCCATACTTCTGGGCCTTTGCCATACTCCCAGCAGCAGGTGGCATCAGGAAGCTCCACAAGCTGCAGAGGTGCAACTCATCACTGTCATCCCTCCGGTACCAGCGGACCCCATTCACATGGTTTCATACACTCTTGAGGTCCATGTTTCGGTTTCCGAAATGTGATGTGTGCACACTTGAGCAGGGCTGAGGTATGTAAATAGCTTTGTGGCTTTAGCCCTAAGTGTGCTTGGAGAAGTCCTGCAACTTCGGGTGTAGTTCAGATTTTCTGTTTGTAACGCTATAAATCATCTAAAACACCTTGAATCTTTCATTAGTGACAATCAATGACAGTAACTAATGAATCACATCAGCATTAAGTAGGCACCTGATGCTTCTAAATATAATTAATACTTCTTTTCTGATGAATCAGAAGAATTTTGATTAATTTCTTCTGATGAATTTCCATTAAAATTTGAACAATTTGTTTCATGAGACTTACTGTAAGGAGTTTAAGATCATAAGTCATTTAGGAGCCTACATCCTAACTGCACCTAGGCACCTCTGGAAAAATAAAAGACCTGTTGTCTATTTTATGGTGTAAGTTGCAGTTTATTTTAGGACTTTCTGTGAAAGTTTACTGCTAAATGATGAAGGAATGTGGCTGGGTGGTTCTCGAGGCAATCATTTGTTAACTGTCTTAGATTACATCTGAACATGGAGTATTTCCTTTCCTAGGATCAAGGTAAATGATGCAGATGCATCCTGACAGTGTGTTTTGCTAAGATGTAGGTGCACATGTTCCCTCCATCCTGTTACTCAGTTTGAAAGACATAAGTGTATGTGGTGCAGGGAGAGAGTCATAATATACTCCATTTTTCATGTTGCTAAACAAGCTAGTGTTCTATTTAGAAGACACCTTTTCTCTTCTCTTGGACTTTCCTTGGCTCTTTACTACATCTTTTCCAGTTTGTTTTTGAGGAAAGTTGTCCAGAACTTTACAGTGTGTTTTAGGTGAAATTTTAACTGATACCTTATGCAGTGCTACTGCTAATTGCATCACCTGCTGCGTGCGAGGATTACAATAGTGTCTTTCACATCTGCATTTCACTGATAACTCATAGTACTCTTGCAACTGCCCAAAATACCCAGCTTCATCTTCCATGCTTCCTACCAACTGATCTTGTAATTTGTCATTCTTGGTCCCTAGGCTTATGACTTTCTGTGTTCCCCAGTTTAAAACTGTTTCATCCTCTTTGACTGCAAGGAGACCTTACCTAAGTAGGAGTAACTGGAGTGTGTCCTGAACATACAACAGTCAAAGAAATTCTAGCCTTATGAAAGGCAGGAGCTAATTTCCTACGGTTTTCAATATAATTTGTATTTGTTATCACTGAAAACACCCAAATGATGTTACATTTTGTAGTCATTTGAACACTGTTCCTGCAAAGGAAGATCAATCAATTTTGAAAACACAGAGTATGTAAAATAAATTCTTGTACTCCAAAAAAGCAATACTACTTACTGATATATTTTTAAACAGTTTTAATTAAATTAACCTTCTAGAATTCATAGCCTCAGGTAAAGGTTTTTATACAATAGCTCCAAGCAGTGACTCTTCATATGTTTTAAGTGGCTTGTGAATGATCATCAAATTACTTTTTCAAAATGATAATGTTAACTGTAAACCAGTAGCTTTTTAAAACCTGCACGGGGAAGCCATGTTACTGAAACTATGAATTAGCATGACATGGAGGCACTGGGTGTTTCTCATGTAGAGTAGGATGGGAGCAGAATTTAAAGTCAGCGTGTCTGCACATACAGATACGTGTATAATCTCTGTATCTGGTAGGAAAAAGAAATCCTCTGTATTTGTGTTTAGTTATTATATTATCAAGGACCCACTTTCTGAATCCATTTGGAATATTTCTACTGTGTCATGTTATTGTAGTAATAACACAAGCATCAATATTTCTAGCAAAAACCTTTTCTAAGCATAAAATAAATCACTCCACTGGGGAATAATCTGAATTCAAAGAAAGTCAATTCTTTTATTAGTGTAAATACATTTGTTACAGTTAGTTGTAAAAGATAACCAATCAACCATATTTTTCAAATGCATCCATTTCCATCATTATGACCAGATTTCTAAAGAGCTTTTTTTCCATCAAACGTTTTAATGTGCTCAGCATCCAGCAGCTTCTACTCTGAAGGCAAGCTGGTGGGTTTGGGACCATGTAGAAAAGCTGATCATATAGGTATGAATTCTTTGTGAGATGAACCTGGACAAACATGAAGGAGAGAAAGTAAAACTAGGTCACATACTGAAGTACACATTGCACGTATGTTTATTTTCTGTGTTTGAGATATGGTCTACTTTTTTTATTGTTTTATATAGTTAATGATTTGGTAATTCTGTTTCTGCCAGTAGCTGATAATTGCAGTTCTAATTAGAAAAAGATACAAACTTACTACAGTCATCACAGGAACTAGCTAACTGTGTAGAAAAAGTAACTGCATAAATAGGAACAGAATCAAAATTCACCATAGCACACTAAGGCAGATGAATAATTATTTTTAGTTTGTCCACTGTCTGTATTGGCATGCGATATAGTTTTCGATACATCTTTCTCATCTAGCAGAATTCGAACTATTTAAAAGTTTTATACTATGTAGAAAATTTGATATTTGGTTATGGCCAGAGCCATTTTGTTTATATACTGTGAATAAAACCATTTAATAGCGAAACAAGCAGTTTTGAAATTTAAACAGCTGAAAGAATTTGTCTGTGGATTGATTAGATTTTTTAAAGTCAAACATACCATTCTTTACACAATCTGTACTCTGTGTATGGAGGTGATAACCTAGCCAACTCTGCACTTGGTGTGAACAGTGCTACTTCTTGTCATCAGCTGACCCAAAATCTAGGGCTACAGACCTAGGGAGAGGGGTGGAGAAGCCTCGTGAGGGTCTATGGGATTGGGGATCCCAGCTGGAGGAGACAGACATAACTGAATGGAGAATCGTCCTGCAGGGGTTTTATGAATTTGGAGCTTCCATTTCCCAACACAGACCAGAAGTAATATGTAATTGGTTTGTTGTATTAAAAAGGGTAGATGCTAATTGGGGTTTTAAGCAATTAAAAAAAATCTCCTAATGTGCAAAACCCACTCAAATAAAATGTGGATGGTGTTGCAGTTGGAAAACGAGGTCAAGAATATTACCCCTATCAATCAACATAAATTGGAATGAACACAGTTCTGGCTTCGAGCTTCAAGCTAATTTAAATTTCATATAGACTAAATACATCTATAATCTTCGAACAATGTTGTCACTTGGAATACTGTATCACTTGTGCTTATTTGCTGTTTTCCCAACTATAACATAGATATTTTAGCTATCTAGTTCATCGCCATGTCATTTACTTCAAAGCCATTTTATGTCTGCTTCACAAAAATCTAATTTTTTCATGTTCTTATTCATACTATGCATATACAAATATCAAAAGGTAATAATTAGACACATCTGCTTACATTTGCCGGGAGCAGATGTTAGACAAATTAAAGTGAACGTAACTATCACTCAACATCATTAAAGAAATGACTCTATAATAATTTCTGAACTTTGACAGACAGTTAAGTATTGAACATGGGCGTATTTATGCTATTTGCAAAAATCTCATGTACAAAATTATCTTCATATGCAGTTGCATCAAAAACAAATAGTGTAGATGTTTCAGGTCACAACTTCTTTTCCCCCTGGAACGATAAGTTGTCAGCCCTGACAGCAGTTTTTATTAACACTGCAGGACAACCACATCAGCTCATGAGTCCACAGAGCTCGTGAGTGCCACATAGTCCTAAAGGACTTAGGACTCAAGAAAATAAGGACATGAGAATGGTGTTATAAAGGTAGACCAGAAGTCCATCTATCTTGGTATCCAAATGTGGGTAGTGGTGGAGGCTCAATAAAAGTATAAAACTAGGATGAGACTAAATTGTGGTATTTCTTTAATATTCTTCTAGTATCAAACTACAAAACTGTGCAGGGGCTTACTGGAAGCTCTGCATGGTTTTGGTGTCAAGCAGTGATTGAGAGCTGCTCAGTTTAAACATGCACATCCATAAACGTATGCATGAAAACAGAAGCATTTGGTTTGTTTTGAGACCAATATTGGGCAATTTCTTTTGCTGCTCTCTGTTTATTACAAGTGAGGACCTATGAATAGCTGTTGGCCTCCTACACAACATTATTACAGATACCTGCAAGATATCTTAGTTTCTTCTTTTCTAGGCAGAAAAAAATCCGTGAGAGTTTATTCTGTCTCTATATAGGAGATGTTCTGTGCCTTTCATCCCCCTTGCTGCAGTTCCTGGTACCTGTTACACTTTGTCCTGTTCGGAAAAGGAACCAGAACTTCAGCATTCAATATATAAGTAGACTAAAGTGATGCAGCAAAATGATTTTTCCTTTTTTTTCTATTTCTTTTCCAAATAGTCTTAACATTCTGCTTGCTTATTTAACTTTACAGTTAAATTGAACTGATCTCCTTATAAAACTACTGATCAATATTGCAACAAGGCTCTTGAAGGATTGGGAACATAAGTCCTGTGAGGAGGGGCTGAAGGAACTGTGAATATTTAGCCTGGAGAAAAGGAGAGTTGGGAAGAGGAGAGTCAGCCTTTTCTCTCTAGCAGCGATAGGACTAGAGGAAATGGCTGCAAGTTGTGCCAGGGCAGGTTTAAGCTGGATATGAGGAGGAAGTTCTTCACTGAAAGGGTCGTCGGGCATTGGACCAGGCTGCCCAGGGCAGTGCTGGAATCATCATCCCTGGAGGTATTTAAACAACTTGTTGACCTTGAGCCTAGGGACATGATTTTGTGGTGACCTCGCAGTTTTAGGTTAATGATGGGACTTGATGATCTTAAAGGTCCCTTCCAATCAAAGAGATTCTGTGATTTATTTATGCTTTCCTGGATGGCGATACTTAGCTCAGAACCTACCGCATAGTCCACAGATAGGACTGTTTCTCCCCATATGCATTACTTCACATCAGCATTGAATTTTGTCAGCTTTTATCACTCAGATATTCAGAATGCTGCTGTCCTTCTGCACCTCCTCATGCCCGCATCTTTTATCTTTACTATTTGGAGAAACGTTGTAGCAAATATATGCACCTTAATGTACATCCCTGTCTATGCTGTTTATGAGGATGGTGACCAGAATGGAGTCCGGCACAGATCCCCGTTCAGGTCGGCAAGTTCAGGTCTCCTGCTGTTGTGAGAACTGTATGCTAGGTTATGTTGTTCCATTTCTTGTATTTTACGTGGTCATTAATCCATGGCAAGAACTACTTTCTTGTTCTACAAGGCTTTCTTTAAGGTGATTTATAATAAGCATTTATGCCTTCGGCAAATTATTGCTTATGTGATTCTGGCTTGCTTTTCTATGTTTATCTTATTACTGATTTTTTCTTGTTTGGATGTGACCTGTTCTTTCTGAAGTGCATCTTTTTAGTTCTAATAAAAATAATTTATCCAAAATTTTAAACATTCTGAATTTTGCTTGTTTGTTACTCAACAGTTATTTCTGATATACAAAGTTCATACTGTTCATACTGTAAACAATCTTTTCTCCGACTTGGAAATGAGAAGCCTTCTTTTTATACAATTTACTTTCTGAAATTAAATACCATTTTTATGTCATTTTAGACATTTCTCATTTTTAAAAGATGATATTCCAATTTGTTCAGGGTTATGGAGTAGTTGTTCTGTCACAGAAATCTGACCCATGACTTACACGTTGCTCAGAACCAAATCAAGAGCATCTTACATTGTTTCAGCTTTCACCAAAAGCTCCTTCATGAATCAGTCATTTGTGATGTCATTTAGTCTCTGCATAACACCCCAGCCTGACATTTACCCGGTCTGTGTGGGGGTGATTGAAGTGTCTGATTACTAATTTGTTTTTTTTGCTATCTCTTAAATCTCTCTTGGCACCTCACTGACACCGCTGTCATCCTGATTAGGCACTGACAACTTATTCCTAATACTTATGTAGGCCTGGTATCTTAATCCATAGAGATGATGTGTACAGTTAACTGACGCAAAACTTTCTTGAACATACGCTACATTCTTCCTTGTCTTGCCTCTGTAGTTTGTTTTATGTTACAGATTTCCACTGACTGCTTTCCTTCCATCTAGTCTCTGATGCTTCTTTTAGGTCAATATTCTCACTAAAAACAAGGTATCCTAGTTCTTTTGTCTTATTTAAAAACTTCTAGCATTTCAATAGTAGCTTGTGTGCATTTGATCTGGTTGCTTATTTTTCTGTGCTATGTTTGAGTGGAATTTTTAGGTGCAGAATGAGCTTAACTGATGTCCTAAATAAGTTTTACCAGCTTCTGTCTTAGTTTTCTCTCAAAGATACAAAGCTTTTTTAATGTCACCCACCCATGATACATCCCCCAAGACAGACTTTCTTCTGCACCTCTTTGCTTTCATAGTCTTTAATTCAGTCCCCTTCTCTGGTAACCTTCTTGGCTTTTAGTTCCAGCAGCTTTACCTGAATCCAATTTTTGCTGTACATACATGCACAAAGTTTGTCCAGTTTCTGATGAATCTAAAGCCTTCAGCCCTGTGCCAATGTCTGAAAGACTGATTCTCCAGCCAGCATGAAAAAGCAGTGCCAGAGCAAGAAGAAAGGTAGATGATCAAGGGTATGATTTTTGTTATTTGAGGAGGCTATCTGATTATCATAACTGAGGTGCTCTGCAGAATACTAATCTCTGGCTGAAAGCAGTGGTATAAAATGTACACTCCTTTACTCAGCCACATTTTGTTCACCCAAAGGCCTTGTGGGGAAAATGATTTCTTGCCTCTTAAATGAACTTTGCTAATTCTAAGGTATTCAGTAACAGTGGATGAATTAATCAAATAACTGAGCAGTGGTAGCAGGCTGTACCTCTAGTAGGGAAACACAGTTCTTTAAACTGTATCTTTACTTCTTAATTTGAGGACCACCTTTGAAGTCTGTGTCCACCTGTAACAGATTTATATGAGTAATTTTGCTGCAGGAGAAGCATTACATACAGCAGAGTAACTGTCTAGTGAGGGAAAATTGCTGTGTGTAAGGGAGACATATAAACCAAGCTTTAAGTGCTCAATCTTTTCACCAAATTCCAAGGAAATTAAAACATGTGCCTTCTGTCCTTCTAGTTATTACCACCCTAGGAAGAATGTCACAGTACGCAAGAAAACCCTTCTACATTCAGTTGCTTGAGGCAAACCTGCAGCAGAATACATTCACAGGTCTTTGTGCAGGTATCTTGTGTTGCACGTATGTGTTGATGTCGGAGAACAGCCTACAAATAGACTTGAGCAAAGTATTGTTACTGTAGATCATAGAACCATAGATGCACAGAATGGTTTTGGTTGGAAGGGAGCTTAAAGATGATCTAGTTTCAACCCATGGACAGGGACACCTCCCACTAGACCAGGTTACTCAAAGCCCCATCCAGCCTGGCCTTGAACTCCTCAAGGGATGGGGCTTCCACGACTTCTCAATCCGTTCAAGTGCCTCACCACTCTCATTGTAAAAAATTTCTTCCTAATATTTAATCTCAATCTACCCTCTTTCAGTTTGAAACCATTACCCATTGTCATATCACTACACACCCTAATAAAGAGTACTTCCCCATCTTTCCTGGAGGCCCCCTGTAAGTATCGGAAGGCTGCTATAAAATTTCCCCAGAGCCTTGTCTTCTGCAGGCTGAACAGCCTCAATTCGTATCAGCCTGTCCTTATGGAGGAGGTGCTCCAGTCCCCTGATCATCTTCATGACCCTTCTCTGGACTCACTCCAATAGATCCACGTATTTCTTGTGCTGAGGGCCCCAGAGCTGAACACAGCACTGCAGCTGGGGTCCCAGGAGAGCAGAATAGAGGGGGAGAATCACTTACCTCAACCTGCTGGCCACTCTTGTTTTGATGCTGACCAAGATGCAATTGGCTTTCTGGGCTGTGAGCACACATTGCTGGGTCATGCCTAATTTTTCATCTACCAGCACTCCCAAGTCCTTCTCTGCAGGGCTGCTCTCAATCCCCTTGTTGCCCAGCCTATATTTGTGCTTGAGATTGTCCCAACCCATGTGCAGGACCTTGCACTTGGTCTTGTTGAACTTTATGAGGTTCACACCAAGGGGAAAAATAACAAACACATTATCTGCTACAGGATCAGTTTTGCCCTAAGTATCCAAAATAGCTATGAACACCTGGGAATCCCCACTGTCATCAGAGAACCTCACTTTAAAAAATCCATCTACTAAAAATGGGAAGTTTTGGAGATTTGTGACTAAATACATGTTTCATGTCAGCTGTTTAGACTATTGTGTTTGTGACTTCAGGAGTAGGGCGGAGTTACAGTTTGGAACCCTCCGAAGTTTTCTTTATACAATGACACATTTTGATTCCCTGATTCCAAAAGCTATTTAGCAGATCTTAGCAGCGTGTTCAGATTATATGTGGGAGGGGAGACGCTCACTCTGAAAGAAATTTCCTTCAAAATCACTCAGAGCTTAAGTTTTAAAGGGTAATGGTACAGGACACACTGTTTTCCACTTCTTTTGCGAGTCTCTGCACAACAAGAGGTTTGTGTGCAAATATCATGTATGTTTGTAATATTTCCTCTTGGATGCATCGTGACTTTTTTTACCCATTCATTTATTTTGCACTTTACCAAGTTTTATAAGCATAGCCATATCGGGGAATGAGTTTATCCTACCTGTAGTAAGGTGTTTGTAGTAAAGGAATTGTATTCCTTTTGACTTAGCATGCATCCTGATGTTGTTACTGCAAGATGTAAAGTTGGATTGAGTGTTACTGGTCAAGGGGTGGGGTGAAGTGAGGGAAGCTGGAGCATAAGTAGCGTGTCTGGAGGGAAGGGAATTGGTTGCAGAGGACATCTGATCACTTTTCTAACTCTTGGCCATTGGAGAGAAATGTCTTCCAGTTTATTTCCTTTCTCAAAAATGAACACGTCATGTCCTGGCCCCAGTGAACTGCCTGTTTACGTATAAAGATACACAGTTTCTGTGGACACCCTGTCTGTAGTGGCAGGGGCTCCTCACGGAGGGTAGCAGGGCAGGACCTGGCAGCCTGGGTCCATTCCACCCCTAGGCAGGAGCAGGGCAGAGCCAGAGGGCACCAGGGCAGCCTCAGCCCCAGGCATCGGGCACCTCTGTGGGGAAAGGGAACAAACTGAAGCTGGGCTGAGACATGGTCCTGCGGGTGCACTTGTCTTGGTGGGGCAGGGCAGGGCTGTGGGAGTTGGGGACCAACTCTGCTATGGCATCACTGGGGCAGGGGCTGACAGCCCTAGGGGGGCTGACGTGTGGTCCTGGGCCCTGGGCAGGGTAGGAGGACCCCTGTGGGGTCCAGCAGGGCCAGCAAGGTCTAGGGGTGCCCTCCAAGCCTGGCCCACCCAGCATGGTGTGTGCTGTGATACTGAAAAATACATGGATTGTGTTTCAAGTTACGCATTTTAAAAGCGTTTGATGGCCAATTGTGTTCTCGCTCTCTTTCTCAAAGGGCTTGTTAATGGTATCTGTCTTGAATAGGTTTCATGTAAGAATATCTGGTGGTTCAGATAATTGCAGACAGCAAGCAGAAATTTGGGTGTCAGCCTTGCTGCTCTAGTACCAGTGAGACTGGCTGGCTCCCAGAGGAAGCAAATTAATAGGTTTAGAGGTGAGAAAAATTTTCAAGTTCTCCACACAGTGGAGTACATATTGGGGTTTTTAACCAAAAAGTGTGGATGTGAACAGATATCTATTTCAATTTTCATTCTAGTACATATTTCCCTTGGTTCTCTGTTCCTAAATATAGTTTTATTTTATCTGTTAACTCTGGGGTGATTAAAAAAATATTGTATGAGTTCTGGAGTGCCTTTAGAGAGATCTTTTTACCACTCTGTCATTACAAAAAGACTGTAGACTTTTCAGTCTGAAAGATGGGTTTGGTGAAAATTGCTTTGGATGGTTTTCATGTTCAATCATATCAAATAGTATCAATATATTGATATTATAGCAATATCAAATATTTATGGTCACAGTACTTAAAACACGTTTGTGTGTGCCTGACTATGGAGGCTGTTAGCTAACTTATCACTGCTGTCTGGGAAGACCTTGCAAGACACTAAAAGAATTACACGTGCAATAGTCTAAGAAATAGGAAGACCTGAACAAATATGACAAATAATACCAACTTATAGGGCTTTCTTTGAGTTTAGTTTTTTTCTTCTAGATTTTTTACTGACAATTCAAGTAATGCCAAAGAGAGCTATAAGTTGATATACTTCTGGGAAGAACAAAGAAGTGTGAGAAGATCTTCATTCTCTAAAATGAGTACCTGGTAGATCTCAAATTTTTAGCCTCTGTTCATGTCTCATAACTGAAAAAGAATAATATCCCATAGCTTTAAGATTTTAGGGCACTAGCTATTTTCTCCAACTCACTGGTGGCACATCCTGCTATCGCGTAGGAGGCACGATCCATTAGTTGTCAGTTCCCATCTCTCTAAGGTCAGCTGCCTCAACTGTGGGAACTAGCTGACAGCTGATAAAGGTTGACTTTTTTTTCTTCTCTGTAGATTGTTATCAGGATTACAATTAGTGCAATTAAGTATATCTGTTTTCTTGAGGTCCTGTCAGCTCTGAAATAAATAAATTTGTGTTTCATGAAGCAAATTTAGTGCCTCACAGCCTAGCGTTATTCTTTCTCATAAGTCTTATTTTTAAGGATATTTGGTGGGTTTTTTTCCTGACTTGATCTCCTTTAGAGTTTTCAAGGATAGCATATAAACATTGGACATTTCTATTTCTATTCCTCCTTTTTAGGAGTGCTCCATCAGATGTCGAATTTTATATTCTCTCTGTCCATCGTCAAGTGGATTTTGATTGCCATTTGCTACACACTATTTGGACAGATCTTCAGGGGTATAGTAAAAGATCAGACTTCTTTTAGCTAGCTTTCTGCCATCAGATTGGAGAGTGTGATCCACTCCATGTGTAAAGGTATATCTTAATTTTTCCTTTGTCAGTCCTCTGGGAATAGAAACTCCTGATTACTGAAAAGCCTATGGTTTTGTAATACCTGTGATACTCTGAATTGAAGAAGAAATATTTAAGTGTTCTTCTCCCATCTCATTCTGTCAGGGATTAAATAGCCCAGACGTACTTCTTATTGATATAGAAGAATAGAATAGTTTGGGTTTGATGGGACTTCATCTAGTTCCTTGGGTGGGGACACCTCCCACTAGACCAGGTTGTTCTGACTTACGTCCCTGAACTTAAATATTTGCAGGAACTTTGTTCTTTCTCTCTCCATATTCACCTACCAAAGCTCAGCTAAAGCACTTGCTTCCTTGTCAGCTGGTGTCCCCTAATGTTCGGTTGAGAGAACACCCCAAGAGTGGGAAGGTATCCCTTTTGGTTTGTTGCAGGCAGAGGAACACAGAGAGAGAAAAGCCAACACGCAGCTTTTGAAGACCCCATGGCCATGGCAGGAAGGTGCCACGGGACAGTACTAAGAGTGTCTGGCTGCTCCCTTTGTTCCTGTTAAAAAAATTCTCTTCTGTTGCAGTAACCACCACCTGTCCCTGAAAAGCTAGGGAGAAGCTGCTTTGGCTGGTTGCTATGTCAACCGTGCTCCCGTTGCCTGCAGAAAGCTGAGCACTGGTTGGTATGGAAACCCTCAGAGCACCCAGAGATGTGTGGTAGGGGATAGGCTTTTTGGGGAAGGCACTGTGGTTGTGGTGGAGGTGGAAAGTCTTGTGCCGAAGGGTGTGATAAGGCAGGATAGACCTATGCAATCATACATTTCTTTGGAAAGCAGCTTTGTAGCATCAAGTGGGTTCTTGGAGACTAAATATTTCCTTAGATCTATTTATGACACCATCATTGTGCAGTTCAGTAGGAGAGGAAAAAAGTCATGGTAATTTGGCACAAAGGATACGAAGACAACATGGCTATATGGACAGTCACAGTAAAATGAGCTGCTTTAGAGTTGAATTTTCTTAACAGAAAAGTATTTTAGCCACATGCTTGGGAAGATGTGTGCCATGTTTTCAGCTTGTCTTTATTGTGGGAATTTTGAGAATTTGAGAGAGAAGCCCGAGTCAGGATCTTATAAGTGACATGAACCTTAACAGCAGGTAGACCCAGAATGTCGGAGGAAGATGCTTTGGTGGAGTACAATGGAGCAGTGTGCGTCTGTGTGTGTACACACGTTTCCGTCACTGAGGCTACTCATGAACTGCATCTAACACCAGAGAGGATCGGATCGGAGAGTGTTTTTGTAAAAGACTTGAGCTATAGACTTTGGTGATTTTCTCAATTCACTTACAGATAAGTAGACATTTGGACAAATCACAATGTCAGCAGGTAAAATATAACGTAGACTGTTCTTCAAATAAAATTGTCTTTAATATGAAAGTTGCTGAGTCTTTTAGAACATTTTGAATGTTAAGAGAAAAATATTTAAGCCGTCATCATCGTATTTAGCTAAGTGAATTAATGTGTGCATGCTTGTTTCTCAGGTCTCATCTGTGTGTGCTAGGGGGACAGATTTACAGCTGTTTTGTCATGGATTCATGAGCTTGGCTTTGCAAATCACATTGGGCTTATTGGAAAGAATGTAACTCAGTCATCAACTCTTCAAAAATAACTCCTTATACTACAGCAGCCATATCTAATTTTTGAAATTTGGTGAAAAGTGAGAGGAAGGACCTTGAAGTTATACAGAGATTAAGGCATGGATTTTCAATACATCTTTTTATACACTGAATTAACTATATACTTTATTAACTTACAAAAATTAAATAATCCAAAAGCTGATGTCAGATTTTTCTGTTGGTCAGGAAAACAAGGATGTGAGTTTACGTCCAAATGCAAATCTAAACCAGCAATCTGCATTTCAAGTAGATACAAGGCTATCTTCTCAAGCAATGGAATAGTTCTTTTTTTGAATAATTTTTTTCCAATATTTCCAGTCATTTTCAATATATTTATTTATTTTACATGAATAATTTCTTCTGCTTAACTGCCATATTAACAGTATTCCATTATAATAATTAGTTTTAGCATTCCATTTAGCAGTCATTTTGAAGAAACACATTTTTACAGCTAATGGAAAACTTGAACATCCTTGATACGTAACGCAGACTTGCAAACAGTCGTAGTCAATTTTAGAGCATTACTGCCGCTATAATGTTGTTAATTTTATTTTGATGAGCAAACTGTATTTTTAAATTTTTCTTTTCCTTTTATTGAGTACAAGGGAAAAAAGCTAAAGATAAAAAACCCTGTAATAGAAAACAAATTATTGCTTGCTTTTAATATTACAGCTTATTAGTAGTTATCGTTCATTAGTCCTCTAGTCAGTGCATTAGGTACTTTACAGGAACATGCTATAACACATTCTGCCTGTCTGAAGTGGCTTTGTAGTTAAATAATCGTTGTGCTTCTTACGTGGTGTGTTCAGTCTGTGGAGAGAGAAATATGTAGAAAACACTTAAAAATGTCTTTCTGTGTCGTTGGCACGTACAATATTTATGAATAGCTGTAATTCTTGCTTAAGATGTCTTGAAATCACAGAAAATACACACTAAGAACACATATATTATACTCTGTTGTGATATCAGTCTACCATTGCATCTAAATTCCTTCCCACATATTATCTACTGTTTGAGTGTTGGTTGTTGTTGTTTTTTTCTTTCCACGGGGAAAACTATGTTGAAAAAACACAAGCACTTCTTTCTGTGTGCCTTCGCTTACATTAGTGGCATCTTTGCGGAGTTAGAAAGTCAAGGATGCTTGTCCCCACTCTTTATCCTTGTAGGATGTTCCATGGTCTTTAAATACACAAAAGAAAGCTCATGTTACTTGTGCAGTCCAGCTTTTTTCCTTCTGAGGACATTTCTCCCATACTTTAGGAGCACCGTGTTTGTCCTTCTTGTCAGAGCTTTGAGTGATTTTGTTGCATGAAGCGTCTATTACTGTAAGAAACCTGAGCAGGGAAAGGGGAACCTTGAATGTGGCGTTGTATTGTGTGTGGGGGAAAAAAAATGATTTATGGAGGTCTTCACTGCTGAGAAAATTGTCCACTACTCTGTGCAGTAGTTAGAATTTCCTAAAGCTGGCAGCTCTGTGTCATCTTTGACATATAGTAGCAACTTAATACAGTAGCTGTAGTGGGATTAATCTCTTCCAGCTTTAGACATCTGCCCTCTTGCCCTCTATATCAGAGCTAGTCATCAGAAGCTTCCCTGGAGGAAGGTGGCCCTCAATAAACTTTGTAGGCTACTTACCTAGGGGGAAAAGTCCATTTTCTCATTTTACCTGACAAATACCTAGTGCATTTTTTCCAGTCCACGCTCAAACCTTTTTTGCATTTTCCTCTGTAGCATAGAAAAGGGGGAAACTTCCTTTATGGATACAAAGCCTAGCAAATTAAGTAATCAAAGAGTGAGAGCTGACATCCTTATGGGTTTTAATAAGCTTAGTTTTTGCTGGTGGAGACTTTAGTAGAGCTACTCTAAGGAACTGGCCTTTCAGCTCATTTTATCGCTCCTTGCACAACCAAGCAGTGCCAGTGCAGTTCTGATACAAGTTCACTGCTACTTTTTGCTTCAAGTTGATTGGAAAAAGTGTGATCAACAAGCATGGTTCATATTAATTCTTTCCAGCCTATAATCTTCAGAGCAGGTGAAGCTGTCAGAGCACAATGGCACAGTGATCCTTCAAAATGTGTGGTAGCACATGCACTTTCTGGGACACTTTGCTTCTGCCATGTCTATTGCGCAAAGTGCAGAGAGTGGGGTTAGGCAGTGCCTCTGGGTAGTAGATTGCCATTGCAAAACATGCTGCTTGAGCGTTTTCCTCAATGGATACCAAGCGCAGAAGTGAGAATGAGCTGATATTTCATGTGCAGTAGTGTGTTTTTTAAAAAATAAATCTTTAGGTTATCGCTCAGTATGTGCAAGTATAATCATATACATTATCAGACATGTGGATAGTTGGGGTTTTTTTTATTTAAAGTCAAGATGAAAAAAGAAGTGAAGGTTAATTGGGAAAGCACTAATGAAATTTGTACTTTAGAGGATGTAGTTTGGAAGTTTGTCTTTCAGTCAAGACAATGAAAGTTCTTGATGTGTGCTGGGTGTTGCTGTTTCTATGTGTAATTTGCAAACTTTTTTTGTCTATTGTTCCCTGCCATAGTAAATTTTATTATTTAAAAATAAAACGACAGACTGCTACTACTTGTATTGTTACATGTGTTTTACTTAGCTAGTTAATTACTCCATTTGTTAGCTGTTAACATGTATTTTGTCTCAAGCAAAAGGAAAAAGGAGGCTGCCTAAAGCTCTCTTCTGTTCAAATATACTCCTTCTCATGTTTTGGTGCAGCGCCACCCCATTTCTTTGTTACTGTTTAGCATTATTTTGTGCATATACCATGAATTTACACATAGTGAGCTTTTGGTGTACTGCTCATGTGCCCACAGCTTTGACATTGATGTGCAAACCATTATAGAAGCCAAGCACATAGGGAATTTTGAACGGTAATAGAAACAAACTTTAATTAAGGCGAAACAGAGCTGGTAGAGGATATTCGTTCTGATGTATCAGTGTCTGAAAACTGGTTGCAGAGAACGTGAGATGTGGTCTTCCTGATGTGCTAATGGGAGCAAGGCAAGTGCACCTGGTGTAGCGTGTATCTCACTCACCAATGAGCAGGGACCATTAGTCCCACCAAAGAAAGCTTCTGACAAAAAGGTCGGGGCACGTTTTCCTGAGCAGTCATGTCAGATCTGAGTTTTGAGGAATGAGCTTCCTCCCAGGCAGCTCCACACGGGCTCCTTTGTCTGATCGCCAGGCCCTTTTGTTTTCAAAGGTCTCCTATTAGTTTCCTAAAATGTGAACAGCTCGTCCTTGATATCTGTAATGACTTATTTTTCTAAGCAATTAGATTTGATTTCTTAAAGCTGTAGCAGCTCCCTCGTTAAATAAATCACAGAATAAAAAATGCTCAGAGCGTGAAAGGCATCTCAAGTTTCATTTGATTTCAAGGAAAAGCTGTAGGGCTTGAGGGGAGCAGGGCAGGATCAATGCCTGAAATTGGGTTGTCTCCACATGAAACCCATTACGAGAATGGACCCTTCCCGACAGCTGTGCTTCGAAAGCCAGAGCATCCTTTTCCCAAACGAGCAGCAAGCCTGAGGGGTTTTGCATCACCGGCAGGTATCCTGTGGCTTGCACACCTGCTGCTAAATATTTAAATATGTTTGGAGATAATATAAATTACTCAGTGTTTTGTGAAGTTTCTTGAAGAGTTTTATCATTTAGAGCATTTCTGTAATTTGAATAGCTTGTACTTACGGTCTCATTTTTATCATTGTTAAATATGGCAGCATTATGATACCTTATCCATAGATAAGAAAGTATAATTTTCAAATGCTCAACTTTTTTGTTTCATGCATAAATATAGGCTTTCTGAAAAAGGAAATGTCCTTCCACACTTTTAAAGGTATGAGGGAAAGTAAAGACAAAAGTTTTTTCTCTTCTAACAGGAATTTTTGCTATTTTGTGTGATTTTTCATTTTGGTTTTGCTGGCTCTTGACTGTAAAATGTTCCCATACTTCTTTTTTTTTTTTTTTTTTAAGGTACCACAAAGCTAATGAGTAAGACTTATTGTCTAAGACTTACTATATTGCAACACTTTGAATTATTACAACATGACCAAGTCAGATTAGCAAAATCTGAAACAAAGTAAGGGATTTTTTATGCTTCTGTGTCCATGTTTAGGCCTTTATGGTGGTGGTCACAGCTCATAGAAGACACCATGAACCCTGTCTGACAAAATTATGAAAACCATTGACATTAGTGGGACTTTACTACAATTTACTGTTCTTCTAAGTACCTGTGTGGCCTGTTGATGAGAAAATCAGTATGTCACTGCAAGATGCAGTCTCACACAAAGGCACAGTGTCTTGGGTTACAATATGTAACCAA
>NW_009714496.1:0-23318 GCF_000703405.1 Apaloderma vittatum
AGCGATCAGGAAGACCAAGGACAACTCACCAGGTATTTGGGCTGCTTCACTCTGAAGGCAGTGACTCCGAAGAGGAGCTCATCTCCCTTTGCAGCCCTGTGAGACGCAAATATCTGTGATGCATTGACACTGTGCTCTTGCAAACGCACTAGTGGCAACTAAAGTAGTCCAGGAGAAACCCTTCTTAGAAGTGATGAGGCCCATGTGAGAATGAGGAAGACAAAGAAAAACACAAGGGCAGCCAGAAAGGTCCTTCTCTGCTCAGATCTCCAGACACTCCCTTCTTCTCTTTACCTGTGTCTCTCCTCACAGGCAGCACTCCTTCCCTTTTGCCTCCACATCTTCTCCCAGGTTCCTGCCCTCAGGTGCATCTCCATGTGCTCATATAATTGTGTTTAATTTAATGCAAGCTTCGCCCTTATGCCTCAGCCCACCTCCAGGCTCTCCATGAGCCTCCATCCCACGGTTTCATCCTTGCTCACAAGTTACCAGCTTGCTGTTGGGGCATTCAGAAACCATAAGAATATCTCTCCCAAGGTCTGGCTTAATTTGCAATGCTTCTGGCCACATGGAGCATTGAAACGTTTCAACTCACAAGCATTTTGATCCTAACAAAGATAATATCCCAGCAACTGATCCAGAAACCACTTAAGTGGCAAACAACACCAAAACATATTTTGATGGACAAGTGACTGAAGATGAGCCAGCAGTGTGCCCAGGTGGCCAAGAAGGCCAATGGCATCCTGGCCTGTGTTAGAAACAGTGTGGCCAGCAGGAGGAGGGAGGGGATTGTAACCCTGTGCTCAGCACTGGTGAGGCTGCACCTTGACTCCTGTGTTCAGTTTTGGGCCCTTCACAACGAGAAGGACCTTGAGGTGCTGGAGCGTGTCCAGAGAAGGGCAACAAGGCTGGGGAAGGGTTTGGGGAACAAGTGTGCTGAGAAGTGGCTGAGGGAGTTGGGGCTGTTCAGCTGGAGCAGAGGAGCCTGAGGGGAGATCTCATCGCTCTCTGCAACTCCCTGACAGGAGGTTGGGAGAGGAGGGGTTCGGTGTCTTTTTCCGAGTAACAAGTGATAGGACAAGAGAAAATGTCCTCAAATTGCACCAGAGGAGATTTAGATTGGAAATTGGGAAAAACTTCTTCATTGAAAGGGTTGTCCAGCCCTGGCTTGGTCTGCCCAGGGCAGAGGTGGAGGCCTCAACCCTGGAGGGATTTAAAAGCTGGGGAGCTGTGGGGCTCAGGGACACAGGTCAGTGGTGACCTGGCAGTGCTGTGTTAGTGGTTGGATTCAATCACATTAAAAATCTTTTCCATTCTAAACAATTCTTTGGTTCTATACTACATTTATGGTGGATGCCCAGGCCAAAAGACAGGAGGTCTACCTTAGGATCTGGAGCAGTTCAGTCATTGCAAGAGCCCTTTCAGTGCTTGTGCTTGCCTTCGAAGCACAGTGCTCCTAAAATTCAGGGGTCGACTGCAATCCCTACTCATCTCCACCAGGAAAGGATAGAGGAGGCCAACATCAAGCTTGAACACATTCACTGGGAAAGCCACGGGAGCAAAGAGCAGGCAGGAAAACACGCATCTGTAGAAGAGCAAAGTTTAGGGCTCCTTAGCAAGTGAGCCACGAAAGCAGTAACATATGGTTTTCAGCTCCATAAACCCACGAGACTTCAGGTCTTTTCCTTGCAAACAGAGACGTTGTTTGTTGGCAGATAAGAGTCCCCGTAGCAGCAGGTGGTTGGACAGGGCTGCAGTTTCCCACTGCTTGACAGGGAGTGAGGAAAAGCATGAGAAATAGCCCGGGGGGATGATGGAGGAAAGCAGGAGAGAAAAAGCAGGAAACATATGCAGCTATGAGGCCTGAACACAGAAGGTTTTTGCAAACTCTGAGAGGAGCTTTCCTGAGACGCCAGCGCACAAGCAAGGATAAAACGCCCTTCTCTTGTTTTGAGCTGTAGAGCTGGGGTGTTCGTCTTCGAAGGCGATAGCACGTACAGCAGCCCAATTTTTCGTTGCCCTGTCTCTTTTTCCTTGTGCCTTTTAAGCAGCTCTTTCATTTCTCCTGCATCTAACCAGCTTTCTCCAACACAAAGTCCTACAGCTCGTGGACAGGTGGGTGCAGGGCTCTTTCCAGATACTACAAACACACTTCCCAGTCTGCTGCAAGAAGAGAGTTGGAAAAGAAATTACCAAGTGACATGGACAACAGAGTTGAGTGTACCTCCAGCAAATTTGCAGATGGCACAAAGCTGAGTGGTGAGGTTGACATGCCAGAGGGATAGGATGTCCTCCAGAAGGACCTTGACAGTTTGAGAGGTGGGCCCATGTGAATCTCCTGGGGTTCAGCAAGGCCAAGTACGAGGTCCTGCAGCTGGGTCGGGGCAATCACAACCACAAATACATGGGTGGAGAATGGACGGAGAGCAGCCCTGCGGAGAAGGACTTGGGGGTGCTTGTTGAAGAGGTGCTCAATATGAGCTGGCAACGTGCGCTGGCATCCCAAAGAACCAACCATGTCCTGGACTGCATCAAAACATGTGTGACCAGCAGGACAAGGGAGGTGATTCTGCCCCTCTGCTCTGCTCTGGTGAGACCCCACCTGTAGTTTTGGGTCCAGCTTTGGGGTCACCAGCACAAGAAGGACGTGGAGCTGTTGGAGCGGGTCCAGAGGAGGCCCCAGAGATGCTCAGGGGCTGGAGAACCTCTGCTATGAGGACAGGCTGAGAGAGCTGGGGCTGTTCAGCTGGAGAAGAGAAAGCTCATGAAGGGGAGACCTTATAGTGGCCTCCCAGTGCTTAAAGGGAACCTCTAAGAAGGATGGGAACCAACTTTTCAACGAGGCGTGTTGCCCAAGGAGAAGGGGCAATGGTTTTAAACTCAATCATTTTAAACCTGCTCAAGCAGGTCCATGTCTTTCTTATCCTGGGGACCCCAGAGCTAAATATGGCATACGACATAGAATATATTTTATATCCTTTCCTTTCACTGGCAGACAATAATTATAATTAATCATCAAGCCTTTCAAGAGTTTCCTTATGAGCCCTAATTATACCTTTATTCTGTGGAGGATCCCAGGGTGTATGTGCAGCTCAAGACAAACATGTGCAAAGAACATGTCATGAATTGACTGTCTGCTGGCTTTGAACCATTAAACCATTTTGCTTAGAAAATATTTTTATTATCATCAAGTCCAACCATTAATCCAGCACTTCCAGGGCCACCACTAAGGTCCCTGAAATCTACATCTATGTGGCTTTTAAATCCCTCCAGGGGTGGTGACTCAAATTAAGGTGCCATTAGTGTTAAGAAACAATAGGTCTTAACATGGGAAACAATGAATGAATGTGGAGGTAGAAGGGATTAACAAGGAAAAATTGCCCCTGTGACTGGAAGGACAATATTTATCCGTCCTATTTGTTGCAGACCCCTCCAACATACAATGGCTGAATTTTTCAAAGCTATGTGGAGGTTTCTACCAAAGTTAATGCCCTGGATTCTGTAATATGCCACCACATTTTGAATAATCAAGCACGTTTCTACCTAATTAACCTGCAAATACAGACAAAATCCTGCATTTAATAAGATTGCACGGGGACTCATCCCCATCACCGAGGACTCTTTGTGCTACAGACTATAGGCCAGACACCCAGCAGGAGCTGTGCTGCGACTGGTTGGCATAGCCCACTCAATTTTGGGTCCCAGAGACCAATTTTGGGTCCCTGGAGACCAGGATTCATCTGTGGTCGCATGTAGATGCTTGAAGGCAAGATCTCCTGAGGCAACCAATCGGTTTTGTGGGATCAGTTTGACAAGCCCCCCCATTGCTGTGGACGAGTGACATGGGTTTGGTAATGCTTCCCCAAACTTCTACACATACCCCTGCACGGTGAAGCAAGTCTCACTCCAAGGTGGGACCTGCTCACCTTAAAACAAAACCAGATGTTGGCCATGGGAATTCAGGGTAGAAAAGGTACCTTAATCCCTAGGTTTTTTTCCCAGAGTGACCGTCACAGGAAATAAAGCTCTGAAGCTGAACCACATCTTTGGATGGATCATTTTTTCCTCTCCTCCAAACTGCCCCCAAAATTGCTCAAGATCTGTCTACTCCTTCAAGATTCCGCAGTGGTCTCTCATATTTGGAACATTTTTTTTCCCAATATCCGGTCCCCGGGAGTGACTCATTATCCACAACCACTTGCAGAAACTTCGTTTAATCATAACCATCATGATCAGAAATTACAGCTGGCTTTCTTCATCTTCAAAGCACTTTGTGGGCAATGTTAACACACGTGTGTCCAGGAAATGATTGGCCAAGCCTCAGAGCATTCACAGTGGGTTTTATACAAACACTTTCAGCTTCACACCAAAACAGGCAAGGGGACACCATTGTGTTTGTAAAACAGCTCTCATGGTGCTAGAACAGATTTTCCCTCTTGCCTGCTAGGAGCAAAATCAACATTTTGAATAAAGCTGATGAATAGTAGCTAAAAAAAATAAATAAGAAGAAAAAGAAGGGGTGAAGAAAGACTTTTCACTAATGCCATATCTTTGGCTGGGTTTAAGCATGTTCCCATCCATTATTACTACTCAAAAACCCCTCAAATGGGTCAAGTGGTTCTGGTTCTGGTTTGTGTGCCACCACCATCCTTTCACTGCAAGGAGCAAAAGTGTGAGTCTGGCACAGAGGGAGTCAATTTTGGCTGGAGGAACTGTCCTCTGAGGGGGAACAAGAGGTTATTCCAAGAAGAGCTGTTCCGTGGGGTCTGGGTTTAAATTATTTTTGACCGAGGGTTTCTTTCTACAAAGGTCCACCTCATCTACCTTCTACAGAGGTCCTCCCAGCCCACTCTGGGTTTCTTCTGGAAGGTCTTGCCTGCCCCAACCCTCCTTATAGAATGTTGCATCTCCCCCTCTTCCTTTTAGGAAGTCTCTGCTGTCCTACTAGAAACTTCCACTCCACCACTCAAGCAAAAGTGGTCACCCACAGCCACCAGCCCATGTTTGGTGGTCATCAGGCCATGCCAGCCTTGAGTTTTCACGGTCCCAAGGACTAAAGCTGGAACTGCTTCATCATGGTGGGTTCAGGTGATGAGTGGGCAGGAGGTTCACCAGCCCTTGCTGCTCCGGGAAGGGGACAGTTCAGTCCCAAAGAGAAGAAAGGGTGACTTGTGTCCTACCTAAGATACTCTCCCAGCCCCAGGTGACAGCCGTGGCTGTTGGGTTTACTGGTGGTAACGGAGGAGTGGAGATTCTGGCAAAGACAACCCAAAATCCAGCATCAACCTGGGGAAGCTGATGTCCCTCCTTTGGGCAGTACAGGTGGGAAGAGGAAAAATCAGCCCCAAAGTGCTTGGGAACAGTGAATTCCCAGCTGTGACCACATGGAGACCTTCTACCACCCATCCAGATGTTGGTCCCAGCTGACAGCAGCAAGATGTCCCTGTCTAGGTGTCATTTTTCTCCTCCAAAGAGGGAATCAGGAGCATCAGTGAACTTGTACCTGTAGGTCAAGTCTGAAAATGGAGACTCAAAGAGACCAAATCAGAGTGAAATGCTCCTCCCCACTCTTCAGCATGGTAAAAAGGGAAGAATTTTGTGGCCTTTCAACATCAGCAGCAGCCGTGTCCAGCTCAGCGCCGTGGGGCATAGACCCTGGGTGGCTGTCAGCTTCCTAAGAAGTCACTCCCCCATCACTGAAAAGCCACCAAAGGGAGGCAAAAAAGTGCTTCCACAGCTCAAAGCCTTGGGGAGGAGGAATAAATCCCTTGGAGAAAGGAAATAAGAAAAAAAAAAAAGAAGAAGAAAGGCAAGGAAATATTTCTTTGAAGATAAATCCTACTTTGTGCAATCCAGCATGCCCTGGCTTGGGTCCCTCTCCTCTCTTGCGAATGCCGACACGGCTCTTTGTGCCCTGCTCGTAAGAGAAGACGAGGAGATGGAGATGCAGCAGAGGGGAGGGGCCCCCTGCCCAGCCCCCCAACCCCACCAAGGGCAGCCCCACCGCTACGAGTGTTGTCACCCAGGGAAGGCTTTGTCAGTCAGCCAAGAAAAGGGAAGAAAAGAGATTTGCAGATCGCATCCCCCCGCCCGGCAGCTCTGCAGAACTCTATTCAGCCTGGACAAAGGACGGGGGCCACCGCGCCGAAGCCCCCCGGCGCTGGCCCTCCCCCAAGCTGCGGATGTTAAAGTTCAGACCTTGGAGTAAAACACCCCTGTGAGGAGGGGAGGGAAAGGGAAGAAAAAAACGTGTTCCATGCCAGTGGCTGGAGGTTTCTCTGGTTAGTTCTGTACAGCATCCAAACGCATCAGGGCAGGGCCCCATTTTTGCACCCTAAGAATGTAGCTCTGCTGTTCCCGGAGGAAAATCCTTTCTAGCTCGTTAAACACCACCATGTTTCTGCATCAGCCATCTTAGAAAACTTTCGAACCCACATCAGAGCAAAAGGATAGTCTGCCACACAAGCTGCTGGGTCAAATCCCCTCATCTAACATCAACCTACGGATGCCAACACCCAGACCCTCAGTTTCCCAACTCAGAGTTGATCCAACAGCCAACAAGAGTAGCAGATGAGGACTGTACAGCTCTTTTAATTTTCATCCACCTGCTTTCGCGAGCCGTGGAGTCTCTCATGAGCCAGAAACATCAGTGCAGACAACCCATGGACAGAACCTTGATGGACCTCGTCAGGGCTCAGGACACCCAGCACAGTTGGCTCTGCTGGATCAGCACCCAGCAGCACCTCACATCACAGCAACCTGGAGGAATCACAGAATGCTCAGGGTTGGGAGGGAGCTCTGGAGATCATCTAGTCCAACTCCCTGCCAGAGCAGGATCACCTTGAGTAGATCCCACAGGAACACGTCCAGGCAGGGTTGGAAAGTCTTCAGAGAAGGAGACTCCGCACCCCCTCTGGGCAGCCTGGGCCAGGGCTCTGTCACTCCCACAGCACAGAAATATTTCCTGATGTTGAGGTTGAACCTCCTGTTTTCCAGCTTGTGCCCATTGCCCCTTGTCCTGTCACTGGACACCACTGAGAAGAACCTGGCCCCATCCTCCTGATGCCTCCCTTGAGATACTTATGAGTGTTGGTGAGCTCCCCCTGAGCCTCCTCTTCTCCAGGCTGACCAGCCCCAGCTCTCTCAGCCTTTCCTTGTGTGGAAGATGCTCCAGTCCCTCCATCATCTCAGCATCCCTGCACTGGAGTCTTTCCAGCAGTTCCCTGTCCCTCTTGAACTGGGAAGCCCAGAAGGGAGAAAGTTGTTTAATGCAGAGTTTGGGATGGATGTTTCATTTCTCTTTTGGTCTTCCTTGAGGAGCAATTGGACTCATCTCTTCTAGTTTTGAGTGGTCACATCCAGCGAAGAGAAATGGGCACAACTCACCTCATCCACGGGCAGATCTAAATGAGCCACATGAACTGTCCCACACATATTCCAGAGTGCCACAGCATGAACCCAGCCCAAGACGAAGGGGTCATTCATCACCGAAACCCAGTGAACCCAGCTCAGACCCATGCCCCTTCCAGCTCACCTCCATGAACTTCTACATCCTGGGCTTCACAAGCTGCCTTGGTCTGGGCACCAAAGCTTACGGCTACTTGGAAGATGCCCCCACAGAAAAACTCGAACTAGACAGACACCAGCTTGGGATGAGGAAAGCATTTCCCAGGGTCAGGGAGAGCCAGGCACCGCCAAGTGCATGATGGACCTTGCCCTGCTCAGCTTTTCTCTGCTCTGTTTATCTCCTCCCATGCTGGGAGCCAGCTCAGGGTGTCTGTTCCCAGGTCAAGGCATCACAGCTCTGCAGTTCCAGCTGCCAGTGACAAACACGCACCAGCTCAGTGCCAGGAGCCAGCAGGTGAGGCTCTGACGTCCTGTACAGGCTCTCCTGACACCAGCCTGGTGGCACTTTCAGGTGACAATGTTTTCTGGATCTTTGTTAAAGCCCTTCTCACCTACAGATCGTGGTTTCACTTCCTTCCAGCTCAAAAAGCACCTCTTTCCAAAAAGTGATTTCTGACAGGTGTATTTCAACCCCTGCTCCATGGGGACAGAGGTGGACAGGGCTGGGTTTTGTCACCCAACCAGCAGCACGGAGAAGCCAAGGCCACCACTGCAGGGTTTGTCTCCTCCCTGGCCATGGGTCTGTCCCTGCTGCCACAGAAATTCTCCACATGCGGGTACATGAAGCAGTCAGGAGGACCATGGGTGGACCCATGGGTACGACCACACGGAAGACACCAACAGGCTTATTGAGGACAGCAGTTCCCAGCTCTCTAGTCCTTCATTCTCACAGAAGGGCCAGAAAATCACCCCCCAAAACCCATATTCACTACGAGTTGAAGAGGAATATGGGACAGGCTCACCTTGGTAGCAGGTGGCAGCAGTAAAGCACTAAGATAGGGGCTGGATGACCTAAGGCATGGAGAAGGTAAAAGAGTTGGTGTCATTCACCTGCCTTTCTTGCAAGAATTCAGTTTTTCTCAACTAAAAATTCTTAAGAACTTTTGAGGGGAAGAGAGGACTTAGGAGAGAGCCTCCGTGACCCCACAGAACCTTTCTGACTGCTTTAAGGCACGAATCGATTAAAACAATGGCAGAGCAAAGGTTAATCAGTATCAACTACATCTTCAGAAATCAGTAGTCTTTTAATCAGCAATTGCTCTTGCCCAATTCCTCTCTCATCTCTGCCCCACCCTTTTCTAAAGTGTCTTTTATCTCTCCAGTTCCAGAGACCTTCCAAAATAAGTTCAGTGATGAAGAGGAGCTGCTGAAAGGACCGGGGACCACAGGAACAGAGGGGACCAGACCTGTAATTGCCACAGAGGCTCAGTGCTACACAAATGTCTCAGGGATTGAAAACTTTCCAGGGGCTTCCAGCCTAATTAGAGCAGCCCGGTGCCGGAGAAAAAAGGAAATGCTCACGGTTGCGTTGGAGAATGAAGGAAATGAAGTGGAGGAGTAAGGAAGGGGCTGGCTCCAAAGCTCTACTATGGAATCACAGAACCAGAGAATCACAGAATGTGTTGAGTTGGAAGGGACCTTCATGGGCCATCTTGTCCAGCCCCTGCAGGGACCAGGGACAACTTTCACTGGGTCAGGTTGCTCAGAGACCCACCCAGCCTGACCTGGAATGTCTCCAGGGATGGAGCCTCCAGCACCTCTGGGCAACCTGGGCCAGGGTCTCACCACCCTCAGAGTGAAGAACTTCTTCCCAACATCTGATCTAAATCAACCCTGCTCTAGTTTAAAACCATCGTCCCTTGTCCTGTCATCACATGTCCTTATACAAAGTCCCTCTCCAGGTCTCCTGTAGCCCCTTCAGGCACGGGGAGGCTGCTCTAAGGTCTCCCCTTCAGGAGCCTTCTCTTCTCCAGCTGAACAGCCCCAGCTCCCTCAGCCTGTCCTCCTAGCAGAGGATCTCCAGTCCCTGAGCACCTCTGTGGCCTCCTCTTGACCCTCTCCAGCAAGTCCATGTCCTTCCTGTGTTGGGGCCTCCAGAGCTGGACACACTACTCCAGGTGCTGCTCCAAGCTGCTGTGCCCTACCTGTAGATATGTTCCTCCTTCTTCTTGCACATAAGAATGGAGTTGACACCAAAACTTCCCCCATGGGCAGCAGCCACAACTTCATCCACATGTACACATCCCCCCCACCCAGCTTTGGGCTATCTCCCTGCCTGTTGCTCTTACAGTGCTCCATCATCAAGGTTAACTTCTCACTCTTGTCACCTTTCCATGCAAGCATTGACTGAAAAAAAAGGAGGTGTCATACTCTGGTGGTGCCCAGGAGCCTTCCCTTGGCACCAGACCTGCAGACACGTCCCAGGACAGGGTTCCTCACCTCTCTCATTGTGCTTAACACAACATCCTCCCTGGTGACACCACAAAGATTTGCAAGGCAAATGAGGACAGGAGAATAAGACTAGTATGGAACAAGGACATGAACAGGTTTGATCTGTTGAACCTTTGAAAGTATTGCTCTTTCTTGTTCCCTCCTTTTTTCCTGAAGAGGACAAGAAATTCAGCAGATGCCAATGTCCTGCTTGTGGGGAGAATCACAGGGAACATGAGCCAAGGTCACTCTTGCTTTACTGAGATCTTATAAAACGTCAACACCTCAGCCACCAAAAAGCAGCCAGCCTTCTTGAACACTGGATCCTCCTTGAACAGTTCTGGGAGAGCAATGTCCAGCACAGTGAGAGCAGGACAAGGACAAGATGCTGAAGAGACGAGCACCTGCAGGTGGCCTGCTCAGTTCTCCTGCACAAGAGGATGTTGGGCAGTGACAGGATTAGAGGGAATGGATTGAAGCTGGAGATGGGTCGGTTCAGATGGGACGTGAGGAAGAAGTTCTTCCCCATGAGGGTGGGGAGACCCTGGCCCAGGTTGCCCAGAGAGGGGGTGGCAGCCCCATCCCTGGAAGTTTTTCAGGCCAGGCTGGATGGGGCTCTGGGCAGCCTGATCTAGTGGGGGATGTCCCTGCCCATGGCAGGGGGTGGAACGAGATGATCTTTAAGGTCCCTTCCAACCTTGACAGTTCTATGAGTCTATGATTCTAAGATGTCCAGAGCTGGAGGAGCTAAGCCCCTCAGGGCTCATCATGCCCTAGAGACATGGTCCAGGGTGCACCACAAGTCGTGCCTCCAAGCCGCTCTACCCTTTCTTTCTTTCCAGTAAAATCTGGAGCCCAATCCCAACTTCTTATCCTGCCTGCTCTTCTAAAAAGTACCCCAAGACCTTCTTCTGTTGCACACCACACGGGTTTCTGGGGCAGTCCTACAAGCTAAACCATAGGTGGTCACTCCAAGATAAGGTACAGACCTCCTCCTTCAAAACTTCCCAAGATGTGGAGTTAAATTTGGACTGAAGCCAGGCTACGGCTGCGTGCACAGAGTTCCAGCTGCAAGAAGCAACCCTCACGGATCTTCCTCCAGCCTGTCCCTCCATGCTAAGCAAACAAGCCAGGACCTCGGCACCAGGCAGGACCTGCTCCACTCTGCAAGGAGGCAGGAGCAACCTTTTTTCAAAATTTTGGCTGACATTGTTCACGTTAAACATCACTGCATTGTGACAACTTGCACAGAGTCACTTTGTAAGCTGCAGGGAGTCCCACAACAAGGTACCACCACTAAATCCGAAGAATTGCATTTTCATCACAAAAAGCTCAAAAGACACCATCCAGTCACCCTCTCAGGCCAGCACCACGGCATAAGAAAGTCACAGGACTCGTTGTGAAACCTGGCTTTGTACTCCTCTGCAAAGATTTCAGATTGCCCTGGAAATCATGAACACCTTTTAAACCCAAAGTTAGAAGTTGGAAAGTTGGAAAGGAAGTGGCAGCTTTGGCTGCCTTCAAATTTAGAGCATTTTTTAATTAAAATCCAGATGGTCCCATGTTACATTATTCTCATTACGATCCCTTTTTTTCTTCCTTTTTTTTCTTTTTAAATGTGTGTTAAATGCAGCTTAAGAGCTTTGAGCAGCTGTAGGAAATTATTCCCATTCTCTCTCACCCTTCCACCTGGTATCACGTGCCAGAGGGTAAGTCCTGAGAGATGGTGTACTCTGAGATCAGGATTCCCAAAGAAAGTGTGGAGGGGAAGAGGAGGTGATGCACAGCACGGGCTGGACTTTCAGCTCATCAAAATTTACACTGTCCAACCCAAAGCTGGCCTGGTGCCTGCCCCCGGGTTCCTATCTGCTGAGCACCTGACCTTGAATTCAAATTCACTCTCTCCTAGGAATGCAAATTCCCCCGTTTCACTGCTAATTATGGTTGTGCCTACAAATAATGTGGAAGTGTGGAAGCGGACTAAAGCCAGGGCCAAATCTTGCTTTCAGTTGCAAACTGAGCTGCTTTCCAAAGAATTGCCCATCGAAATTGCCAGGCTGACGTGCCAGACCTCGGGCCAGGAGGTTGCTCCCAGCCTTTCCACCCAGGTCCTAATTATTTACAGCTGTTCCCAGATGTTCCCCTTTCACGGGTTATTTGTTTCCGAGTCGACCTCCCCATCCACACGCCAGACAAGCTCCGGGGAAGAAAAAGAGAGGCTCCTTTCTCCCTTTTTACTATGGAAACAGCCCTTTATCCCATGAATTGGGAATGCTTCCAGCCCCAGCGACCCCACCAGTCGCCCACCGCTCACTTCTCACCCCACCTCCCCGTTCTCTACTCAACAGGTCACAGCAAACTCATCCAGCAGGGACCTCAAGAGCAAAGCCAGACCGCTGAGTGCCTTAAACACCCCCCTGCTCACTATTCACCCCCTTCGCTCCCCTTTTGTTACCGGCTCTCCCCATTCTCTGCCTCTTCGGGCTTTGTTTCTCCCCTCAATCCAGGCAGGATCCGGGTCGATCCCACTCCAACTTTCAAAAGTCCAAAGAAAACAAAGGAAAAGTCAAAAGAAATCCCTCCCCCCGTCAGTGCTAACTTTCAGGGCAGGCAGAGACGCATTTCACCAGGCAGGAGCATCTTTTATGAGTTCGGAGAGAGGAGGGAACTCACCTCGCCGGGATGCACATGGAGGGGTTATTTTTGCTTTCTTCTGCGCTCGGGTTGCTGCGTCCTTTGCTTGTGACACTCCGGGACCGAATGAAGGCACTGCTGTGTGACACCAGGATTAGAGAGGCTGCTGGAGCTGTCCCTCCCACGGTAGGAGGGGCCACACGAGGCTTTAATAAATTCAGTCCCCAAGGCTGGAAAAATTAAAGTCTCCTCGTGGGACGCGGCAGCTGCTCTGCGAGACGCCGGGGACTCGCAGGTGAAGCCCGGTTCGATCCGTCCCTCGCCCGCACTGACCAGGAGAGGCTGGAATTCAAACTCCACTTTGGCAGAATTCCTTGTCCAAAGGATGGGATTCAAGGAAATATCCCAAAGGAGATTTGGGCAAGACGCGTCGTCACTGACCCTCAGCGTTAAAACTCCTGAATTCCCTCTGTGAAAATACTTCCCACGGTTGGAATCCGCTGCACCAGGTTTATGAGCAAGCCTGGTTGCAAAAAAAAATGCTTATTTTACTTTTTTTTTTTTTAATGGTTTTGGGCTTTAATATCTAAATCCTATTAGAGACATAACTTCCTTTGGAGGGGGAGAGAGGGGACAGGTCAGGAAAACAAAAGCAGTTTGTGTGGTCGTATTTTGTAACTTCCAATGTGCCTCAGGCTTTCGGAGGGGCAATATCCCCCCGTAAAACTTCTCCGGCTAGGAGGCTGCACAAACCCACACAGCTCCTCCTGCTCCTGGAAAACTCTTTTGCTGCATGAGAAAGTAAAGAAACTTCCCCTCCAGCCCCGGAGGGCTTCCTGAAACATGACCGTTGCCATTTTTGCATCCCTGTGGTTTCTCACACTGAGATTTTTCTTGTCAGACGAAAAGGCAGATCAGAGGGTCCCTCAAAAGCAAAATCATCAAACTGCCCTCACAAAAGGAGAGGGGAAGAGCAGGGCAGAAATAATGTCCCAGCAGCTTTTTGAAAGCTAATGTTCCAAAGAGAAAACTAGAAGGTGAGCTACAGAGGTGGCAGCTTGGTTCACTCTGAAATCTAATGACGAGCAGAAGCATATAAACAAAATACTTTAAAAGCAATACTTCTGGTCCTCACTTAGCACTAGGTCCTAAAATAGCATCATCTCCCTTTGGAATTGGAATATTAAATATATGAGGGAACGGCAAGACACTAAGGTAGAAGTAGCTGAGTTTTTTCGCTGAACGCCTTCCAGCTAATGCTTGGCTGGCTGGAGTAAAAAGACGCATGGGATTGTGCATAAGTCCCAATAAATATTACTTGGTTTATGGCCTGATTGCTGGAAACCTGATAAGCGGGGCAGGAAAGGGTGAGATTAAGAAGGCTGAGGGCACTGATGAGAGATGAGGAGTAGCAATGGCAGCTTCTCCAGGTACTTTGCAGTTTTCACCTCCCAAGTTGATCCAGTGTTTTTTTCTTTTTATATATTATATTGGTGGTCATGCTGAGCCCAGCTTCATCACTGTGGTCCTGAAGGTCCGGGGAAGGTGGGCATGGAGGTGGTCCAGCAGCTTTGAGGAGCAATGAGAGTCCAGGAGCTTTGCTCTGCCTTTAAAGCCAGCAGCAAGGTCAGTGCTCCCCAAAATCTGGAGGGGCTTCACCGTCATCCTTGCCCAGGCTGCCAAGGCAAGAAGCTTCCAGCTGCTGCACCCTCATGGCATGGATGGACTCCAAGGGAGATAAAGGAATAGTGTTGAGAAACATCATCTGAAAAAAAAAATCTCCCTGTGGTGGTGGGAAGAGCCTTGAAAAATGAAAAAAGTCATTTAAAAACACTACCATAGCCCCACCTCCTAACAGGCAAAGGAAACACCAAACACCCCGTTGTTCGCACTAAAATAACTCCGCATTTTCATTTTATTCTGCATACAGCTGGTGCAAAGCCCTCAGCCCTGCGCTTTGTTCCATAAACACCTGGCAAAGGACTCCCCAGGTGTGCAGAGGCTTCTCCGGCTTCAATATCTTCAGCTCAGAGTTCACCAGCTTATCTCAACTGCAAAACCCTCGCCTGTGCCCGAGATGTGCTGGTGACGAAAACAAGTGAGGATCTGCTGGAGCCCTGCCACCTGTGAGCCCAGCCTTGGGGTTTATGAGCCCATAAAGAAAACACCTACGAGGGACTGGTGCCTCGTACGAACCCTCCCTGAGGATAATCAGCAGAGCGGGTCAGCCTTGAACCCTGGCGAGTTTGGTCTCTGTGTCAGAAGATAAAAAAAACCAGGGAAAACAGCACAAACCAGGAGCGGGGATGGTCTCCCTGCCCAGCTGCCCACCACGACGCAGAGTGTTTTATCATGAAAAACACACATCCACGTCCTCCCACCTGATGTCCTTCCCCATTCAGGATGTTTACCCTGTTGCTGTGCCCTGCCTCAGCAGCAGAAAGGGGCTGAGGTGTGTCCCCGGGCCATGCTTGGGTGTCCCCCTCCACCACTGCCCGATTGCACAACGAGCTGCTGCAGAGCCTCGAGAGCAGGTGACACACGCAGGTGATGACATCGCCACAAGATTAATTACAGAAATGGCACCCTCTATGGTTCCAGGGGTGATAAGGGAGAAGGAGGAGGTGACCCGAACTGCTCCAAAATTCAGCCCTCACCCTCCCAGAGAGAAAGAGACCTTGGGTCACTCCAAGCCCCATCACAAAAGAGCAGAGATGCCACCAGACCTGCGACAGGTGACATGTCCAAGCATAAGGATGCTGACAGCAGCTTCACACTGAGCCCTGAGGGGTGAGGCTGCGGAGGAGGGGGTGGGGTGTCCCTCTCCCCATCTCCCACCCCTTGACACAGGGCACTGAAACACCAAATATCAGAGAGAGCTTCAGCTCCCCCCAAAGCAATGGGGAAACTCAAGGTGAAGCAGAGACACCTGCAAATGGGCAGCAGCTTCTTTCACACGGTGCTGCCAAACCTCCAGGGAAGGCTATGCCTGACCCTGCTCCTTCATCCAGGGGTATCTCCTCCACCATCATTTTTGGGCTGTTTGGCTGGATCTGAGTTGGTTTTAAGCCTGCCTGGTCCCAAGAAATGTGCCCTCCCTGAATGACGGCAGCGGCTGTGAATAACAGCACAAAGCCTGTGGAGATGTAGCAAAGATTTGGCAGTTTCTGCCAGAGTATTCGACCCACCGAGTACAAAACTTACCCCAAGTGTCAGAACTTAAAAAAACTGAAAAAAAAAATAAATTAAAAAAAATGAACACCGACAGACAATAGCCAGGCTGATTCCTGGGGCTCAGAGAGGCGCTCTGAGCATCGTTTCTGAGTGAGCTGCATCCCTCCGCTGGGCAGCGAAGGGGCACCAGGCAGACCCACTCTGAAGCCCACCCATGGGGAAGCAGCCCCACCACCCCCGGCACAAATACGAGCCGCGCTGTATGACTGAGGGGCGGCCACTGGAGCTTTCCCACTGCCCTTCAAAACATCCGACAGTGACAAATTCAGCCTCTTGCAGCCGTTGCTGCAGCAACTTCGCTGCCTGCTCTCCCACGGCGCGGCCAGCTGGCGCCCTGAAAAGAGGGTGAGAGATGGGCCTCACCCTTCTTCTTCAATATTTTACGGTTCTCCTGTACGAAACGGCCTTGGTTTGTTCTTTCTTGGCATGCAGGTTGCTCCTGGAGACATTCCTAATGGTCTCCAGAGGAAAATTTTTCACCACGAGACCAATCAGACATTGGAATATCCCAGGGAAGTGGTGAATTCCTCAACCTTAGACAGGTTTAAGGCTCAGCTTGACAGGGTGCTGGGCCACCTCATTTAAACTGTATTTTTTCACCTTTAAGTGTTGGCCTAGATGATCCTTGAGGTCCCTTCCAACTCAGTGTTCTATGATTCTGTGCTTCTGTGAAACCAAGGGGCTGCAGGACACCTGGGAGGATGTGACTCTACTCACCCCAAAGGGCCAAGGGAGAAGCAGGTGCAACGACCAGTGAGGAAAAGGGTCTGAGAAACCATCCCTTAGCCAAGTGTTCCTGTGCCCAAGCTGTGGGATGAGGCAAAGAGTGAGGGGAGGGAACGTGCTGGATGTCGGGAAGCACATTGGGGTTTTGTTTCATGAGTGCACGGGCAGCCTCCTCCTGCCCCATGCTCCTCCTTGGTGGGAGGATCTGGAGGGCAACTGATGGTTTCCTCACCCCCAGCCCTGCTGCTCCTCAGTGGGGATGTCACAGCAAGGTCCACCACCACCTAGGGGGTCACAAACCCCACAGGTAACCCTACAGGGAACAACGCAGGTCCTGAGCACCATGGAGTTTCCTGGGGGCTCAGCTTTGATGCTCCATTTCAGGTCAGCAAAGGTGTTTCTAACCACTCATGCTGTGCCCTATCTCTTCCAGCCTGTGCCATGAGACTCGTGCTGGAGCTTTGTCACCATGGAGCCTCTCAGGTGACTCTTGTTATCACCACGATGAGCCCAGAGACCTCACCAGGTGCTTCTCACTCTGGTCCAGAAGCACCAGGTGCTTCTCACCACTCATCATGGGTAGGTGGCCCAGGCAAGCAGAGCCAGGCTGACCAGAGGGAGCCACCGTCGATGAGACACCCCTTCTCCAGCACACCAGTGCAACCTAAACCTCTTGCACCCACCTGGGAGCACCCATCCCACCCTCCTGGGTGAAAGGGGAAAGCCAGCCTGGGCCGTGCCTGGTCCAGGGACATCACCATCTCTCTCTGCTCCAGCTTTGCCACTGACCTTGCGCTGGTTCTCACTGGGCTGGTCCCTGCCTGTCATCTTCTTCATGATGGCAAAGGAGATGGGACAACTTAGAGCGTCCCTGGGTTGGACTGTTCCCCATGCTTGGTGTGCTCAGGAGGGCCTACAAAACACAAAGATCTTGAGTGAGAGGTGGGGTTAGAGCCTGACGTGTTTAGGAAACAGGAATAGAAGAAGCAGTGGGTGCTTCCCACTGGTGGGACCATCATTCATGCAGCTCCCCCAGCTCACCGCCCTCCTGGACCAGCCCCCAGGAGCAGCCGTTGAGGATTTCAGCTCTCCACCAGTGAGAAACCAGAGGATTGTTGTCTGCCCACTGACCTTCAGGACACGATCCAGGCACACTTGTGTCCTGGACACCATTCCAGCGACCAGCAGGACCCTGACTTTGACTGCCAGAATTGCTGCTAGCTCCAAATTTACACAGCTTCGTGGGTTTTGGGGCACAAAGTGTGGGATGAAGGTCCCGGTTCACTTCACCCATGGATGTGTTAGGAGGGGATGAACCTCCACTCCTCAGTGTCTCACAGCTCTTCTCAAACCCCCCCAGACATCACGGCACAGCAGGGACATGCCCGTTCTCCCTTCCCAGGCTTAACCAGGACATCAGAATGGACCAGGCCCACCAGAAAGCCCCATCAGACCTGGGGGAAGCCCAGGGGTGTCTGCAAATGCCCACCCCCTGCTGATGCAGAGAGCAGACCCAGCACCAGGGACCTGTGCTGCGATGGGAGCAGAGGATTCATCCTTGGAACCATCGGCCTGCAAGGGACATGTTTGTCTTGGGAGGCTGCTGCTATGGATAAGTGTAAATAATAACTTAAAAATGAGACAAGAGCAAAGCTGGAGATGGAGTCATCGGAGGGGAATGGACATACCAAGACATCAGTTCCCATGCCACGACCATCTCCTTACCCCTGCTGGTGTGTGCCGGCTGTCTTCAGCCTCCAAAAGAAACACAAAAGCTTTTTTTGTTGTTGTTGTTGCTCATGGGAACTGAACATAAAAGGAAACGAGTTCCCAGTGCAGCTGCCGGGAGAGGGCATTACATCCCCAGGAATGGGGAAGGATCTGCCGGGAAAGCGGGAGAAGATCCCTGCTCACTGAGTTCCAGCTACAGCTCCTCCTAAAAAGATGAGCTTGGGACCCGGAAATTTGAAGTTTTCTTAAGATCATTACATGGGGGTTTGCTTCCTGCACAGATGGAAGAAAACGAGGTGTTGGGAGTAGAGAATCAAGGTTGGGATGTATTTTGCGGCCAGGACATCTTGGCCAGGACCACTGCAGAAGCTCAGTTCCTTCGCCATGAGTCTGTTGAGTGGGTCCTTCCTTTCCTCTATTTAAAAAGGTGCAACTACAAACCTGATGCACATATACTCACACACACACTCGAGTAGCTTATGAGAGCCCTGCTGAAACATCACGGGCTGCTGGTTTGGACCCACAGCGGGCAGGCACCAAGGTTTGAAAAGGTGAGCCAGGACTGGACCAACTCCATTAGAGGTTCCTAACTGGACATATGTTGAGACCTCAGTTTCACAGACATGTTAAGTTGAATGCTGACATCTTCAGAATTACTATCTGACTCTCCAAAACCAATACGGCGATGAAAAAGATTCCAATGCACTAATTATTTAAATTTGGTTAGGAATCCACCTGTGAGGAAAGCTCACTAGGGCTCTGAAGAGCCTTCAAGTGAGTTATACTTCACTGAAATGAACATTAACCATTTCTTGAAGCCTTGAGATTATTTATTGTCCCAACATCTCCCACCCACAGCAACCACTAAGCAACTCAATCAAATTCATCTCAAGGGAAGAAGCCTCCAGGACAGAAAGTTCCCCCCAGAAATCATGGAAAATGGTAGCTAGTTAGAGATAGACTGGTGGACTTCAAAGAAGGAAGAGGTGGTGGCAGCTCAGTCACATTTCCGCTCTCTAACGGGGCAAGGACATCCAACATGGGCTGCTGCTACCAGATCAGGGCAAAGAATAGCCCACAGTTCCAGCCAGTTGGGCTGCAACATTCCTCTTGCTCAAGTGGCGAGACCCCTCATCTTCACAAAAGATCTTGAAAGAAACAGGATTTTCTTCTGGCTTTCCTGAAAAAGAGTGGTCGGAAAACAGCATTCAGCTAGAGCACCTGTTCTGGGCAGATGGGATTTTAAGAAGGAACACAAATTGCTTTACCCTCATCAGTTAAGTTGGTTAAGTTTGTTCAAGGTGTTCCCTTTTCTTCCAGCTCCCTCTCTCAAATCTGGCTCAGCACCCAAGTGAGAGCTTGGCAAAGCTTTCCACCGCCTCTCACCCCCATGTTCCTCAGAGGCTGAGCTCAGAAAGCCCTCTCAGCACTACGTTGGGTTTCTTGGACTTTTCTCAGAGTAAGACATCCAGGTCAGATGTTCTGTGTGCAGGAGATGAACGGCAGGAGGCTTGTGGTGGCACACAGGTCCTCCTCAAATCACGATGCTCCTGCTCCCCCCTGCTCCCCGCAATGAGATGCTTGTGCAAACAAGTCCGCAGAGTGATGAAGTCCTGCCCTTGTCATTGGCCTCATCCTACTGATCCCACAAGAAATGGTGGTGCTGGGGAAGGTGGTTGTAGGTACCCGTCCCAAACTCTCCTCTGATTTCCTTCTCTGCACGAGGAACCTCAGACATCGAGCTCTATCCAGGGGAAAATACTAAACATACAGAAGGCAACAATTTCATAGAATCATGGAGCCGTTCAGGTTGGAAGAGCCCCCTGAGATCATCGAATCCACCCACTGACCCTGCTCTCCAGCGCTCACCCCTAAACCATCTCCCCCAACCCCACATATCGGGGACCCCGAAACCCCTCCAGGGGGGGGGACTCAACCCCCTCCCTGGGCAGCCTGTGCCAAGCTCTGACGGCTCTTGCTGGAAAAACATTTTCCTGCTGCCCAGTGTGACCGTGCCCTGGTGCAGTTTGCAGCCGTTCCCTCTGGTTCTGTCGCTCCTTCCCCGTGAGAAGAGACCAGCCCCAACCTCTCCACACCGTCCTGTCAGGCAGTTGCAGAGAGGGATGAGGGCTCCCCTCAGCCTCCTCTGCTTCACACTCAACAGCCCCAGCTCCTTCCGTCACTCTTCCTAAGATTAATTCTCCAGGCCCTTCCCCACCTCTGTTGCTACTTCCTCAAGCCTCCTCTGCCTCCAGACTGATGTTTGCCAGAGCATTAACTCCGTCGGAGGGGTAAAAATCACACTCATCATCAGCTCCTATTGCAGTCACTTTGCTCAATCAAATAAGAGCTCATTAATCCAAGGCAGACGAGGGAAATGCAATCCCTCCCTTAAGCATCCCCACTCAGTTCCACTGTCCCTGCAAGGGTCATGGAAAGAGTAAGTGAAGGAGAACCAAGTAATCAATTCAGGTTTTATTTAAGGTTTCAGTTTTATTTTTTAAATGGCTGAGTTAAACAAATCCGGCACCTACAGGAGAGTCGTGCCAAGGCAGCACGATGAGAAACACATCGCTAAGCTGATCTTAAAACAGCAACAGCCCCTGTACCTCCAGGTAGGGCACGGCACAAGAACATCTGCCAACGGATGAAAGCTGCAGTCAGAAATCAGGAGGTGCTGAGCAAAAGGTCTTCTTTACATCCTTGAGACCAAAGCCTGGCAGCAGCTGACACAAACATGATTAAAAAAGCCACCACGCCGGCGCCGCAAGGCAAGGGGGAACAAGCTGCTCATCACCCACAGAAACCTGCATAGCATTTGCTTCTGCTGTTTCACGCACCCACAAAATCTGGCCTCTCTCTTCAGCTCCTTGGCATATCGAGGCCATCTCCTCTGTTCCAGCTCCCACTTTCCCTCCTCAGATGAATTTTGTCATTTTGGCGACCCTCCTGGATTAGCTCCAGCTCTCTTGGCGTAGGCTGTGACTCAAAGCCACATCGTTCCTTCCCGCTCTCCTCCTCCGCCTCGAGCTTCTGTGGCTCTCCCTGAATTTCCTCAGCCATTGGTGCCACCGAAGTTTTAACCTTTGCTTCATCCTACCCCAGCACCCCTTGGACCAACTCCATCTTCTTCTTCTGCAGCTCTTCCCACCAGCCCTCTGCAGGCAGCGAGTTTCTGTCTTGCTCCCATTGGTATTGCATGTTCCTTACGGTTGGTTATTCCCATTAAAAAGTTGGCAGCTGCTTCCCTAAGATCCCACCTGACACTGTGAGCTGGCATTAGCAACACACAATGAGATCCTAGAGCGTCAATGGCCCACATGCTTGCGACCCCCAAAAATACACCTACAGGCTCTCTATTATTATTGAAATAAAAAGTGTCATTATTTTACCGCAGGAAGATGGAGAAATAGGCTTCACCTTTAACAATTTTCACATCGAAAATGTTGTCGTCCACGGTACAAATGGATTATGCAAGCTCTCCGTTAGGAATGAGGTTCAAGCAAACATTATTCTCAGACTTTGATCTGGACCAATTTCACTGTCAGCCAAGGACAGTTGCCTTTAAGGAAGCAAATACCTACTTGCAGACCGCCGCAACCCGTTCTTGCACACTAGTTTTTTGAGAGACAGATGGATTAAGAAACTAAAAAGTCTCGGCTAAGAAGCGACAGCCTTTTACACACCTCACATTTCTGACCCGGCAACATCTTTGGCACTTTTTCAAACTCAGGCCCCTGAAAAGGGGCAACTAGTTGGAAACAAAACACCACGGCAACCTCGGCTGCTTCACAGAACAGTGGCTTTTGTGTGGATGTGGTGTTTAACCTCCCCCCCTTCAAGCCTCTTCTCAAGCCTTAACCAGATCCTTTAAGTCAAGCGAGAGTCTCCATGGAAACCTCCTTTTCTCAAGGAACCTCCTTGCCTGCAGAAAACCCTGCACCCCTTTTGTTTTGAAGGGGAACACAGATTGGCAGGAACACAAAGCCTTCCTAAGAGAGGAGCCTGTGAGACTCATCAGGCAGATTTACGTCCTTTAAGATCGTGTCCGTGCAATTAAGACATTTTAGGGATGGCTAAAGGTGTTCTAGTGCTGCTGCGACCGAACGAGCAAGTTCTGCTGTCCTCGTCCTGGCTCTTCGCTCTCAGCATCACAAACTTTCACGGGGTCTGTGTGTCCCTCTAGGCCCCAAAGACCTCCAAATCAACCGTTTGCTTCAAGAAAACCTTGAGCTGAAGTGATATAAATCAATGCCCGTTCTTGAAATACAGGGAGCATCTCGCGAAGCTACTAGTCACTTCTTAAAGTAAGACAATATTCTGTGTTCTGGAAAAGAAAAGATGAATTTTAGCCTCTCTCTCCACCAAGCCCTTTGTAAGCTGTAGCGTGTTGTATCATTTCTGGCATTAAAATTGCTTCAGAATCCCTAAAAACGAAGCTTATTTTCTGAAAGGGTGCTCAAACAATTAAATATTTTATGTTCTAATATGGAAGAGAGACTTCAATATTAACAGGCAAATAAATAATTAAGGTCTGTGATTAAAAACTTTTTTTTGACTCAGGCAATTCAGTCCATAGAGTATGTGGGGGCGAAAAAAAAAAGGCAAAACCGCAAAAAAAGTTCATTCTCTAGTTGGAGTTGCTTTCAAATTACAGCAGAGTCAAGACGTTCACAGAAAAAATAAGCCCCAGAGGTTAATTTTTTAAGTCAGAGTCACTAGCTAAGAGTCTGTAGATAGTAAAGGGCTACATGACACCTAACGCAGATGCCAACACAGATGAGGGGAGAGTAGAAGAAGGGATGTATTTCACAACCACAATGACAAAATAATCCCATTCTCCTAAGTTTAATGTAGTTATAAAATTTTCTAAGATTTCCTGTGACATAAAATCATGGCATGTCTGTTAATTCAAAACTTAGTCCAGGCCTGGTGTAGCAGTCGTCTCCTTTCCCCCTCCCATCACAGGTGGGGGAAAAAAAAAAAAAAAGACCTTGTGACAAGATGACACAAGTCTACGGGCACAGTCTTGCAGCTTTTGGCAAATCCCCTCTCAAGCAGCTCTCGGAAACCAGGCAGGACTGATCCCAAGTGGAAGTAACCAGACAGAACACATAGAACCATGGAATAGTCAGGGTTGGAAGGGACCTTAAAGA